>NW_018220479.1:448184-468692 GCF_001263595.1 Phalaenopsis equestris
TCTAGTTTATTTGATCGAGCCTCACCCTCAATTCTTGTGTTCATCCTTCGGGATAAATACAAGATTTGAGGTAAAACGCTCTTTCATCTAAACTATGAAAATTATGGGGTCAGTTTGACTTCATCTTTTACAAAATTAAAATTTTTTTTAAAAAAAAAAAGTCGTCCTTCCGAAGCGGGCAACGAAATTTCAATTCCGATAACCGACAGCTTCTTACGGGCAAACCCCACACCAAAAATAGTGCCGACACCCCTATGCAATTAAATTTAAATAAAAAAGTTCAATAAAACATTTTAGCTTCCAAATAATCTTTTTAGTCTGCAAGAGATTTTCATAAAAAGAATAATTATCTAAGACATGTCCCACGAGAGCCATGTTTCATTATTTCTAACCCTCTTCAATCTCTTCTTCAGTAAAACAAACTTTATCAACTGTGCTAGGAAGATAAGAAAGGTTACATGTAGAGTTACTAGTGAAATCTGATGAAATTAAACCTTTCCAATTGAAAGCAGGTGAAGGCCTAAGGAATGATTAGAGGAAGACATTAGTAGATGAAAAGATGAATCATCCATGAGAAGAAAAAGGGGGTCTTATAAACCATTATCAATAAAGAAGAAGAGAGAAAATCCTAATATTTTTTCAAGATGAGGAAAGAAAATGGAGGAGCTCTCCAAGATCTAGTGGAAATCAAGAATCTTCATTGATCTCCAAAGCCTGTAGGAGGCGTCAAATCCCCTCTTTCCTTTATGTTCGAGAAAATTTAGAGGAAGGTGACGAGTTGTGTTGGGGGATTATTAATTGTAAAATTACCTCTAATCTCATTAGAGATCTCTCAAAATGTGAACGATTCACGTGGGAGATAAGTTAGACATTCAAAACAAATAGGGAAACAAGATGCACTTAATCAAGATATAATTGTTGATGTTCTAATTTCTCACAGTGAAGACTTAGTCACAAGTTTGAATTGCACATATTACACTTTGTGATCACATTTCCAAAAAAAAAACAAATAGAGAAAAATTATTTCATCTTATTTGAGCTAATAGGAAAGGTAAGTATGACAGTAATAAGCTTAGCCAGAACCACTCAACTAAAAGAGTCACAATTTGAAATTGATTGAAAATTTAAGTTTTGGATTCATTAATTATTATTCAAGTTTAATTTGGTTCAAAAATATAATTTTTTTTATTATTTTGGATTAATTTGTGTTAACCAAAATAAACAAAATGTTTACAAATTATTATTCAGATCTAATTAAATAGATTCAATTGCATTAATATTAATGTTATTAAAAGAAATATTGAATTTATATGTGATAAATGAGTAGATAGTTTGGATTAAGATAGACGGGATCAAGGCTGATTCAATCAAATATTTTGACTCACAATAAATGACTTAGATTTAGACCAAGCATGATTTAGTTGAGTCAATTGTTGATTGGACCCAAATTAGACCCATCAATTTAAATTGATACCCCTAGGCTCAATAACAGTAAAAAAGGAGAAATTTACATCGGTAGTTAAATTTTTTGAAACTAATCTTTGCTTCATTAATTTCCTTCTCATGATGATAATTAAAATTATTATAACTATAATAATATTAATAAAGTATTATTTTATGAAAAAGGAGGCCTAATTTAGTGAATGGTGAAATATATTTTTCAAATTTTATAAATTTGTGCCCCATAGCTTATAATTTTGTGCTCATGATTTATGTAAGGAATAGAATGTTGTAAATACTCAATTTTAAATGATATAAAAATATTTTAGAAAAATCTAGAATATATAATTACCCTCATTTCCTCCCTTACCTTGTCGTAATCTACACTAATTTACCACAAAGTACTTAGCACAACATCACTTTTTATTAATATTGAGTTGCTTCTTTATGGCCTACTTCCCATTTAGAAGCTTAAATTTGACTTTGATAAACTTTAAGTTAACCTCATATTAAAAGGCTAAGTTGAAGTTATGTTGGATTCAATTTTTCCTTGGAAAGCCATCAAGCCTTTACTATGTATATAGTTAACACCGAAGAGCGGAGAGGAAAAAAAAGAGATAAATGTTTAAAAATTCTATTTGATTAATTAGGTTATAATAAACTTGATTGACGCCATCGGCCTTGGCATGGAATATTGTAGAACTAAATTATGAGATAATATTATGAAAGGGAATCCAGAAAGAATTCTTAAATATTTTAGATGGATAAAATTTTATTCAATCATTTATTATCACAGGATGTTTGCACTTAATTAGTGTCCCTATATCTTTAGATGAGGATCAAATTGATGCTAGAGTGAATAAATTGAATGTTTGTTTATAACTCAATATGACTAGCTTTATAATTAGTGATAAATGATGGTAGATATCCACTAAAACTAATTAAACATGAGTTTGAATTGAGATCAAGCTCCCTTAATGAGTTCCCCAAGTGATAACACTTGATTTGAGGATGAGTGTTATTAATGAGTTTTTTAGATGGCATATACTTTTAGGAAAGTGTAGTAGTTAGGTATCCAGTGTTGTGTATGGGTTATTGATGTAGCACATCATATGAATCAAGAAAATAAAGCCAAATGAATAGTTTACAAAAGCCCGTGCAAATGCCCATTCAAGGCTCATCATTACAACACAATAAAAAAGAAATAGTTGAATTTATATTTTAATATTAATTTCTAGAAATTTAATTTTTTTTTTAATTGGAGGCTTGTATGGGCCGGCCATAAAATAAATAATAATAGTAAATTAAGAAGCTTGTTAGCACACTTCTCTATTAATGGCCACCTATCCTTCCCTTAAAAATTTCCTTCTCCTTAAAGACTTTTTTATTATTTTAATCCCTATAAATAAGGTTGATATGTAATGACTTATTTTCATTTATTGAATTAAAATTGGAGTGAAACTTTTCTTTCTTTGCTTGGTACTTTGTGGCTTATAATGTGTCCTTTTTCGTGAGAATAAGTAGTTATCATTATTTTATTTTCTAAATCATTTACTATTATTATAACTCCTACCCTCAGCCTTATTAACATCCTCTCAATAGCCTTAGAATCCAAATATACCATCACTTAGTCAACCTCAAAACCACTTTAAAGATCCACTTAGGATCTCTTAGCCAAAGTAGACAAGACTAGATCCTAGTCTTATTATCTACCCATTAACATCCACATAAACTCCTCCAAATTTAACTGACTACTACAAATCATAAATTCACATTCTAAGGAAACTATTCATAGGAATATAAAGCTATTTACCCAAATTTAAACCACTTTCCTAAACAGTTATTCAAAATCAGTTCAAATTAGATTAGTCTAGACTAGTCTTGACATTCCAATTACTATATTATACTATACCCATTATAGTTTCACCAAAAACTCAAAAAACTTATGTTAAGATGATAAACTAAAGATTCAAGGCCTTTGCTATTTTTAAATATCGCCAAAAGGCCACCATTACCAACATATTTTGTATTAGAGCGAATCCTGGAAGGAACTGAACCAATCAAACTTTTAGACAACTAAGAACATTTTTTTGGGTGGATTTGCTTCCAAATACTTAAGAGTAACTCTGAAAATTTTGAGGTTAGTAAATTCTTTTTATGATAGAATTAGTTTATATTAATAGTTGGATTATCATGTATATTACGTGCAAGTATATTATTTTATCATCACATAACTTTGCTAGTCTCTCTCTTTCTTAATATAAAGAGTTAAACTCTCTCTCAGGATATAAATGTTGACTACATAACTTAGATTATTATAAGGTCATAAACAACATAAATATGAATAAACACAAACACCCAACTTGCATGGACTTTAAAATATAAAGATCTGACTTGCATAGACCTTAAAATATAAACATCCAACTTGCATAGGAAATTCTTGCATAAGGTATAGATTTATGCATGCGATATCTTTCTTGAGAGATAATTAAAAAATGTGACACATGCATTTTTTTCCTTTTTTTATGGTGAATACGTAACAAATGAAGTTTGCATGAAACCAAAGTAGCTCATAAATTTAACATGATGCAAGTAACATAATACATTAACTTTGTAGGGAACTAACTTATTGATCCTGAAACTGCTTATATACAGCAATATAACAATTTATGCGATTATATTTTCACTTATATTTTCTTACTTTACAACAGTACCAAAAATTTGATCCTGAAGAGAATAAGAATTTAACTCTTTAATTTATATATATATATATATATATATATATATATAGAGATATTTATATGTATCGTTATCAAGTAATATAGGACTTTTTGATTAAGACCTGAATATCGAACCCACAGGAAAAATCGACAATATTCACTTTCAAATAACAAACTTCTATTTCAAAAAGACAATTACTTAAACTATATATAATTTGACAGTAATTAAAATTCAATTTTTTTTGGTATTTTTGATCTTTTGACAAAACAGTAACGACTCTTAAATAACTTGAGTTTATGTAAAAGAAAAACACAGAATATGAAAATATCTTTCTCATTTTTATGAATCAGTAATAAGTATAGGAATTATGTTGTGAAAGTATGCAAATTGTGTTATGCCAAGTAAGAGCAATAATATTCTTTACCCTTACTAGAGATGCTATAAAAAACATTGGTTAATTTAAAATTTGAATAGTTCTGAAGAGCAACTAGGCAGGGAAGATACCAGTTCTCACTCTAGAGTTTCATTGATTCCCTCCACCTGGGGGCTAACATCTCGTATCAGAACCTAAAACAATAAACTAAGTTGGGGGCTTTAATCTGTCACATTAAAGTCCTCTAACTCTACACCCTTCAAAGTTTATTTTCCTTTTTATTTACACTCAATCATATGAATTACATTCTTATCCATACAATTTCATGTGATTCTTACCATATGTTTATTGAGACAATGCCATCTCGGATCTTACATGTTCTCACAATAGGTAATAAAATCTTAATTGGTCAAATCAAGGAGTATGAAATTAAATCCTCACAACTTCTTCCAACATTAAATATTAATACTCTCCACAACTTCCATCCAAACTTTAATTACTTATCATTTTAAGGAGAACGATAAAGAAAACTACTCATAATCCATGGAGAAAACAAAACTACACTTTAGTTTAAAAGTAGAAATTATTGTCAAACCAACAAGAAGTCTCGATTAAAACTAAAAGTAGTTTAAAAACAAATTTAATAACTTATCTTAAATCCTCCACCAAACTCTTGAAGTTTTTTGAATCTCTTCTCTTATAGAACACTCTATACTCTTAAAATAAAATTAAAAAGAAAAAGGAAAAAAGTAAATTTGTGGTGTATGAATCTCTCCATAAGATTCTCCACAATCTTCTTAGGACTCAGCACTCTCTTCCTCTTCAAGCACCCATTTCAAATGTCTCAACTTCCTTCTTTTATAAATTTCCCAAGAGGTGACTTGAAAATTCTTAAAAATGTGTCCAAATTTGATGTATTCTCCGAGGGATGCCTCATTTTACAAGCTTTTTAATAATATTTTTGTTCTTAGTGGTCATAACCACCCTCTTTAGCCAATAGGTGCCTCAAATGTCTCTTCAAAATTCGTCCAAATGAAGAAAACTGCCAAATAACTGCCTCTGGCGCTTAAGCGTGAGGCCTTTGGCACGACCTTCTCTGTTTCGTCGGCGCTTAAGTGCCGGATCTGACACTTAGACGCTAAAACACTTTTGCACAAATTTCATATTTTTGCCCCAAATTTGATTCTTTTTCACTCCTTCTAGCATTTTTCATTTATTTGATTGTACCTAAAAGAAAAACACACAAATACCTTTCATTAAAGCGATACAAATACCTTCCATTAAGGTTAAGGTGCATATCTCAAAAATAGGTATAAAAATGTGTCTAAAAACACTATATATTTTAGGTGTATCACTTATAACACATGAATTTGCATTGAATTGACATATAACACATAAATTTGCATGGAATTAACATATAACACATAAAATTTTATGGAAATAACCTATAACACATAAACTTCCATTGAATTAACATATAACACATAAATTTCCATAGAAATAACCTATAGTACATAAATTTGCATGGAATTAGCATATACCACAAAAACTTGTATAAAATTAACATATAGCACATGAACTTGAATGTAATTAACCTATAACACATAAAATTGCATGGAATTAAAATATAACACATGAACGTGCATGGAATTAGCATATGAGACATAAACTTGCATGGAATCAACTTATACCATATAGGAATCCTCATATAATGTAACTTTATGATATATGGGATTATTCACCAAAGCATATACACATAAGCACACTCACTTGAAATATTCATCTTTCACATATTCATAGACACATGTCTTAAAACTCATTCACTCAAACACATGTATTTCAACATATGCATATAAGCAACACTCACATTCATATACACAGGACATATTCACATTAACACATAACATTTCTACCTTCCCCCTCTCTCTTCTCTCATTTTATTATTATTATTTTTTATTTTTAAGGTTTTCAATAAAGTTTTTAGTGTTATGGTTGGGGTTGATTTGATTAGGACTTGGTTTAAGTCATATAGAGTCTAGGAAGGGTTATCTTAGGCTCAGGTAGGCTAGGATTTAAGCTAGGTTGGTTCGGTTTTGGATTTTTTAGGGCAAATGGGGGTCGGTTTGGGTGCTTTAGTTTAGTTTGTGCACGGGTAGGCTAGGTTTTAAACTACTTTGGTTCAATTTGATTAGGTTTAGGCCATGCATGACTCAACTATATTAGTTTGAACTAGGGTTTCCTAGTGGGATAGTGGGTAGGATAATGGGATAATGGGTTAGATGGGATAATATGTTAATGGGTTAATGTGGAGGCTACTATTTTAGTGGGTTAATGGGTAGGTTAATAGGTTAATGGGTTATTGGTAGTTTGATATTTGCAATAGTTCTGATATGTTAGTGGGTTAGGGTCGGATGGGTAGTGTGATGTTTCAGGTAGGAAAATGTGGGAGGGTTTTAGGTAGGATGAGTGGAGCGAGTTTAGGTAGGTTTCGGGGTAGGATGAATGTGTATGTTTGTGTGTAGATTTTGGGTAGGATGAGTGGTAGAGATGGTTTGGATAAAGGCTAAAGTTTTGAGTATGGATGGAGTGGATCGAGGAAAAGATGTGGATAAAGGCTAGGGTTTTGGGTATGTTAAAGTAGGAAATGTGTAGGGTTAGGTCTCATTTTTGGGGATAAGTAGGCAGATGGGTGAGTGTATGCGGGAAAGAGGGAGAGAGTGGTTATGGAGGACATGAGGGGATTTTTTTCAAAATGGAAGGGTAATTTATCTCCTTCTCCTTCCTCACTCGGTCGAACTTCTCTGCTTTATTTCCACTTTTCTCTCATTCTCTTGAGCCACACTTATCATCATAACTTCATTTTTTTTATCAACATTTATCTCTTTGCCGAGAGAAAGCACATTTTTGTTCAAGGCAATTGAAATGGAGAAGCAAGGGGAGGGGAAGCAAAAAAATGACTTTTTTTTTTTCTATTTAGTTTCACATGTAATCTCTAATCTCAAATATGAAATAAGCATTTTCTTTTTTCTACTAAATATTTTGTGATTTTATATTCTCATGCTTTTCAAAATATTTCATCTTTTTCTGATAAATTGTTCGATTCTTTTAGCATCATTTCGAATGCAGCAGTCTTGTTTCTTGTGAATTCTCAACACCATTCGAATAAATGGTGGAAAGAGCAAATGAGAAGAGAGAAAAATGTTTTTTTTAAAAGTTTTTTTTCCTACAGAGCCAATCATGATCCAAACTTTTTCTTTTGTTTGATAAATCTATAGATTTCCCACGTTCTTATGAATCTAGTATACTTTTTTATTGATAAATCTGTGATTTATCGGCCATTGTTCTGAAGGAAGAAGCTTAATTTCTTTAGATTTCTCATACTATGACAATAACTCTCCAAAGATATAAGTGAATTCATAAGCTGCATATACATTCTAAGGTGTGGACTAGGTAGGTTCTAGCTTGCCCAAATTAAGCATCAAGAGACATTTATGTTAATAAATGACAAAGAATAATTTTAATTAAAAAATTAGATTATGGGATAAATTGAAAAGATTGAATTAATGTTATGGTTTTATGATACATCTTAAAAATAATATTTTGTTTATAAAATAAATGAAGTTATTAAATTTAATAACTTATATATCTAAAATTGAGTTTATTTTGTTATTTTTTTAATTTTTTGAAAGGAGTCCTTTTTCTAATGCAGATATAAACATCTAATCTATAGATGTGGTGAGAATTGGGGGTTTTATCATAATTAGGCAAAAGCCATTAGGGCTGTCAGAAAAGCTCGTTGTTCGCGAACAGCTCTGTTCGGCTCGTTCATTAAGTAAATTACTCGAATTATAAACGAGCCGAACACGAACAACTCCTTATTCGCTCGTGTTCGGCTCGTTTTAGCTCGAAATAAACAAAAAAATTATATAACTATTTATATAACAATATATTACATATATTATTTATATAATAATATATTATATATATTTATGTCTAAGTTTAAATCATAAAAACTCATGTGGCAATGTGGTTAGTGCATTCTTTTGTATATATTTGATTCATGTTTGAATCCCACACTTTACATCTATTTTTCTCAATTTAAGTTTAACGAGTCAATTTCGAGCCGAACACGAATATTTTAATCGAGCCGAACACGAACACACTGTTCACGAGCCGATTTCAAACACGAACACGCTGTTCACGGGCCGATTTCGAACACGAGCCAAACCTGAGCGCGCTCAAGCTCGGCTCGTTTACAGCCCTAAAAGCCATGGGACCGTAACTTCATAATCGCTTATTTCGCGCTCAAGCTTGGCTCATTTACAGCCCTAAAAGCCATGGGACCGTAACTTCATAATCGGTTATTTTTTTTATTCTATTTCACTTCTATTTAAATTTTATTGGAAGAGAAATGAAACAGTAGCTTTGCACTTCGGCAGCAGCACTTGACATGTGCTGAAGACTTGTTCAAAATTCCTATAAAAATAATCCTTTCGCCATCCCACAATCTCTCTGCACATTAATTCTGGCTTCCCTGCTTTGTTTCAATGCTTTTCTCTCATTTTCTTGAGTTCCGCTTGTCATCATGACTTCATATTTTTTCCTCCCTCTTCCTTTTCTTCTTTGAGAAAAGCACCTTTTCTTTTAATGTTATTTTGGTTCTTTTTGAGCTCAGAGTTGGGAGATTGTCTAATTATCAACTTATCATTCTCTTTTATAAATAACTCTTTTTCTTGGATCATTAAAAATGATTCACAGAAGATGTGGGGTAAGAAAGAAAAAAAATGAAACTAGACAAAAAAAATTAAGTTGAAAAGAACATGAAAAACTTATGTAAGACTATCCTTTAACGATAGGTGAAGAGTGTATGCCCAAAACGAGATCAGATCAAGATAAGTTAAAACACATATTCACGAAGAAGTCCACCTAGTTATGAATGTAGTTGATCCAGCTCGACTTGAGATTTAATGTGAGCAACCAATGAGTTGTGTCATCTAAGGGAACCCGACTGCTCTAAAGTTGAACGAAAGAAATATCTAAGACTTATGACCCTATACAGGTGAAAATCACAGAAGTGGGACTTATACCCTCCAAAAAAGTGAAAAGAATGTCGTTATAATGAAGAGAAGGGAGGGGTCCAGCCACAAAGTCAAAACCACCTCACAATGGACTTATACCCGTCTGGGCTAAGGAGCCTCTCACACTCTAGTTGCTTTAGACAACCAACTAAGTAAAAATGTTGCTTAGACAGTCAGGTTGGAGATGCACGAGTAATTCTCCTCATGACATGCAGAATGATGCAGTTGTATAAGTAAACCTTCAAGTGTAAACCCTATTAAATATGACTCGGGTGATAACCATGCAAACAAAACCACTTTAAAACTGGTCTGAAGGACATGCAAGAAAGTAAACACTCATATTTAAGTGGTAGTGTTTTAATCCTAAAATTTGATTAATCTTAATATTTTATTATTAGAATTAAAAAAAAAAGATATGTTTAGTCCTACAAGCCTAATTTCTATTTGAAGAGTTTCCCAGACAAACCACAAGTTAAGAAAGAGAAAATTTAACACTGAGCATGAGAAGAAACACACAAATTAAATAAATAATAAAAAGATCGGGTGCTGCTGAGTCAGAAACATATCTAAGAAAAAGAAAAAAAGAAGGCGGTGAGGCTCTGCATATACATGTCCGATCTTATTTTAAGACAATAATGTAAATTTTAGAATTAATGTACCTGACACAGACAACTACTCCTGGTTCTCGTCATGCAGTTTCACACATCGAGCACCTCGAAACTTGTTTTCGTACCTTTTTTATAATGCAGACTCGATTCTATGGATTCTAAATAAAAATACATATGGAAGTCTATAAAAAGACTATACGTATAGTGAGAAGGTTTAGCAGAAGTTTATCTACATGTAACGTGATGAACCATGCACGGTAGGCGGTGAGCTAGGCAATACCTGTAGAAAATAATTTATCTCAAATCGTTACGATTCCTCTCTGTTGGACACGACTCCCTACAATAAAGTCGTAAATATATATGCATGCCTCGAACCCTAAACACACAAAATACCTGAATAGGGTGCAAATCAAGGAAATAATAGCCATACATGTGAAAAACCTAACTATACCCTATCCAAGTATAACAAGCACCTAGCATAAGGCGACCTAACACATACATCTAAGGGTGTGAGAAAGTGTGGCTAATGCAGACGTATGCTTTTGATAGGGTAGTCGTCCTTGGCCCCATCATAAGGATCCAAGAATTATAATACGTATCACTAAAATATAGTTTGTAAATTCAAAAATGAATATTTTTATTGGCCATTCATTAGGGAAATCATTGCCAAGTGTCGCTCTGGACCACAACACAGGTAGGTTTTTAAACACTATTTTTTGCCCAGATGACCGTAGAAGGTTCCTCATCGATCTGAAAGCCACATAATGACCCCATAATTCAAAAATGAACATATTTAGAGGTTTCTAACTGGATTTTTGATGTTAAAGGGCCAAACCCCCGTGGGGGTAAAATCAATCTAAATCTAAATTTTCCTAAGATGTAAGTGAAAGGATTTTGTCGACTAACCTTGGCCTTAGAAGACTCTAGATTGATAGAGTTGGGTCTCTCAACATCAGAACAAACGTAAAGCATGTCTAAAGTTAGGGCTAAGACCACTTGAAGGTGAATTTTTTTGGGTAGGTTCAAGTCAGTACAGTTTTTGATTTCGTGCTCTGGGCATGTATTAGGAGGTCTGATAGGATGTCTTGGATGACAGGAAGCTAAGTGCAGTCCTGTATTCTTAAGCGACTTCGATCACTTAAGATATAATTAACCATAAGGGCTTGCCTCTATAGAGAAATTTGGAACCCAGCTTAATATAAATCTTATCTAATCTTCCATAGTAGATAGGGGAACTAGTCGACTTATAAAGAAAAATGGTTTCGCAGACAAAACATGTGTCATAAATCCTTTAGTTAATTTAATCGAGCCTCTCTATCAAGTAATGTGTCTATTCCCCGGGATAGGCACATCATTTGTGGTGTTATGTTTGATCATTTAAACTATTACATATATGAGATTAGTTCGGTCTAATATTTTTAAAATTGAAACATTATTCTTCAAAATTAACATACTACTTCTCCAAAATCATATATATATATATATATATATATAATCTAAAATCATTTTTCAGAACAGAACACAAAATAAACATAATAAATATCCAGCCAATAGCCATTCAAGAAAGTAAATGCTCATTTTAAAGTGGTGATATTTCAATTCTAAATTTTGATTAATCTTAATATTTTATTATTAGGATTTGTTAGAAAAGATATTTTTATCCCTAAGAGCCTAAGTTGTATTTGAGGAGCTTCCTAGATAAACCACATGCCAAGAAAGAGAAATTTTAATACTCAGCATGAGAAGAAAACACATCAAGAGAATAAATAATAAAAAGATTGGGTGTTGTTGGGTTGGTAATATATTCCATAAAAATAAAAGAGATGACCAGGCTATGCATATACATGTCTAATCCTATTTTTATACAATAATGTAGATTCATAATTAAGGTATGAGACACATACAATTGCTCCTGATCTTTATCATACAATTCCGTACATCAAGTACCTTGGAAACCATGTTCGTTTCTTAATTTTGATATAAATTCAATCATAAGGACTCTAAGAAAACTAAAGATGGAAGTCTAAAAAATACTCGACATGTAGTGGAAGGGTTAATACAAGTTTATCTACATACAACGTGGCAGACCATGCCCAACAAAAGGAAACCTAGGCAACACCTGTATAAAATGGGTTAGTATAAATTTTATATCTCCCTCGAGTTGGACATGGCTCACTACAAAAAAACCCCCCATAACATAATAGTGCACACATCTCAAACCCAATTAACCCAATAATCGGGGATATCCTAGCAGGATTGTATACTGAGTGACTAAGATTCAAGTAGGGGATATAGAAGATGCGCTAGTGTTAGGTGAGCTAGACATCTAGAACATGCCATGCAATCATCATGAGCATATGGTGACATATGCTACATGACATGAATGTTAAGCGTTCAAATGCTAGTGTAAAAGATGAAACATTGATATAACACATAGTTTGTGGTGCATCATATACATGACACCCTAAAGGAGATTAGACCTTGCTCAAGAGGCAACCCAAATGCTCATGTAAATGGCATGCACATGCTAGACTGTATGATGCAACATTCACAAATGATATTGACTTTCATTGCATTCCGTATAGAACACCTTAGGGGGGGATTACACCTAGCCTAAGAGGCAACCAAAGATGCACATACAAATGACAATCACAAGAAATGCATGATGTGTTATGCACAAGCGTCACGTGACTTCTATACATGCTAGATGCAAACAAGCATGAATGTATATAAAATATATTTTTTATACATTATGAATTCAAAAACATAAGTATTAAGTCAAAGAGATTTTCATACATATGAAAGCGTAGGCACTAGGCCAAATATGCTTTTACATGATACATTTGGAAATTCACTCATTGAAATGTAATTTTCACATGCATTTTTAACATCAGATAACATGCAAAGTGAAATACATATTTAAAACTGTACACATTGAAATCAAGTACAATTTTCACATGCAGTTTTCATATTGAAATACAAGCATCAAAAATAAATTTTCCTTTCATGCATTTAAGATAACAAATATCAAGCATAAAGCACAATAAACATTTTTCAAGAAAAATCCAAAAACATCACATGCTACTTATTACACACCATATGCATATGTCAATGAAAATGAGCACATAAAAAATGAGTCTAATTCATAATTGATGGCAAATCATGCTTTTCCTATGCGATCTCTCTTGGGTCCTAGGCTCAACATGGTGAAGTGTACCAGCCTTTTATTACACAACATAATAAAAATCCCACTTCAAATTTAATGGCAAAATCATGGAGAATTTTCTATGATGAAAAGTCTATAAAATGAAGAGTTTTTCATGGAGGGATTCTTCATCACCTAGGGAATGGAGGTTCAAGGAAAACTTCATTCTCTAGGTTTAAAAGGCCTCATCCTTACCACCAAAAAGGTGGAGCTAACAAAGGTAACCACGAGATTACTACAATTCCAACAATCATAAATTAATGGTTAGGGTTGATGTAGAAAACTTGAGGAACATAGGGAGACAAAGAAAAAGGCTTTCTAACCAATGGGGCTTCCTCTAACATTAGCTTTAATCTTATTCATCTAAAAAAAATCCTAAGAGGTTGGCTAAGAAAATAGAAAATCCAATTTTTATAGAAATTTTACCTTCATGATGGTTGAAGATGTGTTCTTTTTGCTTGTTCGTGCTGCTTTCGCGCTAGGATGAAAATGTAGCCCTTTCTCCTCCAAGAAGCCCAAGAACTCCACTCTCTTATAATCTTCTCAATAAATGATGGAGGAGAAAAAGAAAATATGGATGAAGAAGGTGGATAGAAGGAAGAAAATCTGGGAAGAAAAATTACTTCTAAAAAAACTCCCTAGAGAACTCTCCTAAGGCTCTACTCAAGCTCTCCCTTTGGTCTCCTCCATAATTTCTGCACTCCCTTCTAAAAATTAGCTCTCTTTAGGTTAAAGTGGTTGAATGGAATGGAGGGAAACACCGTTAGGCAAGTGGCTACACCTCTTTTATGGACACATTTTATACTAATTTAAATGCAAGTAATGGCTCCTAAGTGGCTTGGTTCGGCCAAGAGAGCCCAACAAAATTGGAGCAAAAAAGGGTTTGGTACGAGTGTGCCAAGATCGTAACATAAGTGTGCTAGCCCTAGTCAAGCTTAAAACGAGTGCACCAACCTCCTGACACATGGGTGCCAGTTTACCGGATGTGGATGTGCCATGATAATAGAATGGGTATGTCGATCTATGGGAACAAGTTTGCCATGCTTGTTGTCTTTTAACATGGGGGCAGCACTACTCTGGCGCATGTGTGGGTGCGTTGGCCTAATAGTGCGGCGGTGCCAAACATAAGTTTGGCGCGTGGATGCGCTAGGGCAGGGTGCGGGTGAACCCAGGCATATCTCCACCTTTGTGTCCAAAACACATGTCAAGGAGTCTAAATGGATGTCTTCGGGCTATGAGACACTACGCATGAGTAGAATATGACCCCAAATGGCTTGAATGGACGCCCAAAAGTGTGACATAAAAAAATCGATGCCTTTGCATTTTCTTCTAACTACAAAGTTTTTGTGGTCTTATATTATTTTGCTTTTGAAAAAAAATTAATTTTTTATACTAAATTGTTTAACTCTTTTGGCATAGTTTCGAGTGCAGCAATCTTGTTTCTTGTGAATTATCAACACTATTTGAATAAATGGTGGAAAGAGAAAATAAGGAGAGAGAAACATGACTTTTTTCTTAATTTCTTCTGTAATCCCAATTATGGTATGTACTTTTTCCTTTTGTTTGATAAATCTATAAATTTCCCACATCCTTATGAATCCACTTTAATTTTTTATTAATAACTTTGTTATTTTTTTGTCATTGTTTTGAAAGGCAGAAGCTTTATTTCTTGATACTTCTCAATACCATTTGAAAGGAGGGGTTATTTTTTTCCCCAATTTTCATTTGTGATCCCAAATTATGATCTAGAATTTGAGTTTGAATCAGTAGCATTTCAGATTTTTCACATGCTTATGAAACCCTTTCAATTTCACTGATAAATTTATGTCTTTATCTTTTAAGATCTTAAAACTTCTTGGATTTTTTTTCTTTTTTTAATATTATTTTACAAGTTAAGCTCTTGAACAGACATGATGAGTGAGGTGCACTCGGAGAGTTTGGACATGTTCAATAAGTCCGATAAGTGGATCCAAAAAGACTCCAAACTGTTCTTAATTTTAATATAATTCAACTATGTAATTTATTGTTAATTCAAAACTTAAGATGATTCCTGAGTAATTAATGATGATTAGAGCAGAGCTTTTTGAGATTGATGTACATTGATCTATGGTCCTTGATGAGGATTTTGCTCAAATGGATTGATTGAAAAAGGTTAGTTTCCAGTTGCAAATTCAATTTATGTTCCAATTGTGGGTCCCACTTTTTAATAGTCTTAGTTAAGTTGTCCTCATAGGGTTGTAGATGATAAGAACATGGAAATAAGATTTCAACAAATTGTGAAAGTTGATAAAGGATGAATGTAAAGTCAATTGAGTGAACCCTTTATAATCAATGTAATAAGGAGTCAACTCAAATGGAGAAAATATGAGTTTAGAGGACTTAAAATAATCTAGAATCAAACCTAAACAATCCTTATTAAGTTTGACAGTGTTAATCAATTGGTCGCTCAAAGTTCTCAGCTTCTTCGATTAAGTTTGATAGTAAGTTTGTTGGGGGTATAAGGATGCATACCCCATATATTGGGTTTAGAGGCACTGCTGTTGTAAAAAACTTTTACCATACACAATGCCCCAACACCGTCGTGCTTATTATAGATTAAGAACCCAAGAACCAAAACATTTTAGCTCTTGGAGGTGAGCGCCACAACATCCAGTTGTAGTGCTCCAACACCAAGACCTGTAACGCTATAATGCCTAGTCCAGGGTCAAAACTTTGAGTGCACGACACTGATTTGATTGGATGTTGCACAAAATAGTGTCGCATAGGAGCACTGCAATGCCACTATCACAGTGCGCTAGCACGAATAACCAAATTCAGGTTGTTTTCACTTAAAGTCTTGGCTTCGCTATGGAAAGGTAGTGCAATGAAAAATTGGATTTCAAGTTTTCCCTTATGCAAAGAAGAGAATGGGTATCCTGAAGTGTTCCAAAGTGTGGAGAGTCTTGAGTGTCGTGTAATTTGTACAACTCTTCTCATGTTCTTCATAATAGACTTCATAGTGTGGTGTAGCTCCATGACTTTCTCCCATTCTTGGGTTTCTTTCGTGTTAAATCTCGTGCTCTTTGTATTTTATGTGGCTTTCTTATTTTGTGCATATTTTTTTCAATTTCATGCTTCAAATTTATTGAATATATTTTCACATCTCTCCAACAATTAATTTTCATTAATTCCATGCCATTTTATAAATTTTTAAAAATGCCTCTAAATTTTCTATACTAATAATTGTGAAAAATAAAAAAATGCCTAGAAAATTTAGTTTGTATTCCAATAATCATATTCTTCTGATTAACATGCATCATGTATCCTTCTAATATTATTCACTAAAATAATATCAAATATCCAAATGTCATTCAAAATAGTCTAAAAAATACTAAAACTAGATACAAATCTTGAAAAAAAAATACAAAATTTTGTTGAATGCCTCACCTTCCCATCAATGAGGTTTACATGATGAAAAAATCATGAACCCTAAATTGAATATCAAACCTCTTTTTAGGGCATACTAACTTGTTGCCAAGGACCTGAACCAACCCAGTCACACTGGACCAAGGGAACTAAATTGAATGTTTGAAATATTTAATCTTCAATACTACCTTCACTGTACATCAAACTGTATATTTCCTTGGCCAAGTTTACCTAAAGCTATCCTTGAGAGATCTTATCAATAATCCACTACCAAATTCAACCAACTCGTTAAATGAGCCACGATATATCATGGTTTCAACCCAATGCTGCAAATAGTTCTACCCCTATAAAATCTATATCTAAAAAATCTTTTTATCACTACAAAAATCAAAGTCTTCCTATAAAATTATCTCCTTGACATCTCCCTAATATTTCACAACTCAAAGTCTTCCTTTAAAATTATCCCCTTAGCATCTCCTTATTGTTACCCATTCAATCTTGTAGTTGCCACTCACAAATGAAAAGCCACTAAGTCCTCTAAACCTAACATGCAATCTCTTATCAAAGTCAGTTATCTATCACTAGTCAACTCTCAAACTTTCAAAACACACAAACCTTCCAAAATTTAAAACTAACATTTATTAAAATATACAAATTATATTTAAAAAAATAAAAAAAAATAGAAATAAAAGTATTTCATGATTAGAGCAACTTCTGTTGCATTAATCTAATTAAGAACTTTTAGATGTATTTGAATTTCACAAATGAACAAATACTATATCAATGTTATCAAACAAACTTAGCACAAAATTTTCAAGGAGCTATAGTTCAAATGATGTACTCTCTAATTCTAAGGATAGTGATCATTGCCTTATATGTTTAAGTTTGGCTCATATTGTTCTTTAAAAATAAAGAATTGTTAACTACATGCATGGAATTTTATTTGTACATAACCTTGTGCTTGGTGATCTCATTTTTGGTGAGGTCTTCTTATATCTCTTCTTATTCCTTTATATCTTAGGATCTAGTCTTAAGTTTTCCTTAGAGGCTACCCTAATATATTAAATAATGATTGTAACCTAAAATTAAAACCTAAACTAAATCTTCACTCCTTTTAGTTTGAAATATACTTGATTTTAATCTTTAACATTTTAGTATTAAGTAGATTGAAGTTGATTTATTAGTATCAATGTTGATTACTTCTATAGGTTTTATAACATATCTTTAGGCAACCCATTGAACTTAGAAACTTGACATTAAGATTTGAGCACTTTTGCTTCTATGGGACCCACCTAGTTAGGCTTAACCTTTTCTCTTAACTCATACCTTTGGTTTAAGATGAACTCAAATATGTTTGGAGTTCATTTGAAACCATGATTGAATTTAAATTGAAATGAAAACGAAAGAATTAATTGATTGAAAAAAAAATTGGGCTAAATTTGGAGTTAAAATCATAAATCAAACTAAAAAATGTTTAGATTCCGACCAAAATCAATAAAGGGAACCACATTTAAATAAGAAAATCCCAAGAAAAAAATTAAATTTTGAAAAGACTTAAATAAATTCTTAATTAACTTTTTTTTTCAACAATTTTAATAAAAAAATGGTTTAATTAAATCCAAATACAAAATTAGAATAATAGATAAAATAAACTTGAAATGTTGTTAATCCAAATTCCAAAATAATTTGAATTGAACTAAAAAAAAACATAAATCAGTCAATATAAACTCAAAATAAAATTGAAATAAATAAAAAAATAATATAAAATTTTTACATCAAATTCAAACTAAAATTTAATAAAAAATATATATATATATAATTTAAATTAAAATATAAAAAAAGAGGCACATAATACAAAATTTAAATTCGAACGTTAACAAAGAAGTTCTAAAAAATATAATAATAATAATAATATTAATATTAATATTAAATAGATAAAAAATATAGAAAATAAATAATAATTAAATGGCCCAATTTAATTAAAAGATATAATAATAATAATAAAATAAAATAGTCTCACCCATAATTATTTAAAAAAACACTAAGATTTTTTTCTTACCTTCCCGCCTCAACCTCAAGAACACCAAAGTAGCCCATCAGAACCAACTGAGGTGGACTTTAACGACCAGCTTTTGCCAGCTTTGGCAAGCCACATCAGCACACCATTGATGGGTGCCAACTCCCTCCACTAACATTGCTTTCTAGCTATAAATAGTCATCGACACGAACTTCCTTTTATCCCGGATCTGTCTTTCCGGCCCCAATCTCTTCTCCGTCCGATTCGCGAGGGTCCTTTCTCCCTCCATCCGCTCGAGTTCCGATCGTTTCGCACGCGATATTCTCCTCTTTTGGTCGACTCGCAGGCAGTCCTCTTCTCTTGGTCGGATCCGCATACAAGAAAGATGCAGCAACAGGGTAATCTGAAACTATTCATTCCATGCATTTGTTTTCTATTTTCATTTTCAAATTTCAAGTGATACATCATATGCTTTTGTTTAGGTTTAAATACCCTATTTTCTCATTTAGGGATTTGAAAGGACCCTAGAAAACTTCCAAATCCACTTTGAATCATTCTCTTTTTAGTATCATACTTTTAACAGGATTTGAGTTAGATTAAACCTAAATCCAGCCAAGCATCATAAATTGGTTAGATACATTTGCTGTTAAGTTAAATCCAATTTTTGCTTGTTCCGTTTATTAAATTTGGATTTATTAAATTCGCTTATTAGTTGGATTCAAGGGATTTAGTGCAGGGAAAAGATATTTTAAATAGATTTTTGCCAAATACATTAAATGGATTTAACTGGATAAACCAAACATTATTTTGGATTAACAATATTTAGATTTGATAAATCCAGATTCCTATTTAACTTAAATCCTACTTGCAACCAAACGCCCCCTTAAATTTTAGTTCGTCGAAGTAAAATCAAGAAAGAAAAACAAGCTTTGCTTGTCACAATAAAATCAAGAATAACTTGAAACCAAACTCATATCCATCCACTCATGCATAATTAAAATTCTGTTGACTCAATGTTTCATAGTCCAATATCGCATTTCATCTAAAGACCTACTTTTTTTTTATTTCTTTTACTTTTTCTTATGAGGCCAAATCATCAATGCAACTTAGGTGTTTTAAGTGCTCACTAGCCATTAATTAGATTGCGGCTGTATCTTGAGTGTTCAAAGTGCAACTACTTAACCGTAATCATATAATAACTTTCCCAAGCATATTTTTATCAACCTCTTTCTCCAAACTTTATAAGTGGTGGTCACCAGAAATTCAGCCGCCTTTTTTTTAACAAGCAAGCCAATGCAGCACTCTTCCCAAAACTCATAGATTACACTTACACTTGGGAGATTTAGATGCATACCAACGATTCTTATGAGTTTACATATGTAACACTAGGTTTTGGGAGATTTACATACATACTATTCAACTCTTATAATAACTCTATATACATTGTTTCATACTTGTGTATTTATATGTATAACACTTCATCCCATTAAAAAAATACATCCAGATGATTTAATACTTATGTATTTACATGCATAACATCTCATTCTATTGAGAGATTTACATACAAAACTCAACCTAAATTGAAATGTTAAACTTCAGATTTACTTCAATATTTATGTATTTACATGTGTAACACTTAAATATATATATATATATATATA
>NW_018220479.1:468702-481363 GCF_001263595.1 Phalaenopsis equestris
TATATATATATACATATTTTGGTTTGGTTTCATTATACTCTTATCTCTAAACAAATGTATATATGCAATTTCCTAAATCCTTATGAGCTTATTAATGTAATATCCAAATGCATATGTGTGTGTTGTTCTTTGTCATCCTTAAGCACTTATATATGTGACACCTAAATTCAAATATAATTTTTCCAATTTTTCTTAATCCTTAACCATTGGCATATCTAATAAATAAATTTCAAATGTATATTTGATGTGTTTCCAAATATTTAAATATTTACATATCTAATATCTGAATTCCAAACGTGTGATTCCAAGTTTTCTTAATTCTATGTATTTACATATATAATACTTAAATTCTAAATATAGTTGCTGATTTTCTCGAATTTGTATGCTTACACTTATATACCACTTAAATCTAAATGCATATGTGCAGATTTTCTCGTTCTTTATGTGCTTATATTTATCATACCTAATTTCAAATATAGGTTTAGTGTTTTCCTTGAAAATTATATGTTTATATGTATAATACCTAATTTTAAATATAAGTTTGCTATTTCCTAAATCATTATATGTTTCAATGTGTAATATCTAAATATATATATGTGTTTATGGTTTTTTCTTAATCTTTACTTGTTTATATGCATAATACCTAAATATAAATACATGTGTGCATATTTCGTAATCTTTTATGCTTACACTTATATAGAACTTAAATTTAAATGTATATATGCAGATTTTTGTAACTCTCCAAAGGATATCTTGGAACCTTATTGTAAGCTTTTTCTTAATCAATACAAATCATATTTACATCTTCCTTATTATCTTTGAACTTCTCTCCATCAAACCTCTCAATAAATGTATAGCTTCCATGGTAGACCTATCCGACATAAATCCAAATTAATTATGAGAAATCTTTGTAATGCGTCTTAATCTATGTTCAATTACCCTCTCCCATAATTTTAAAGTATGACACATCAACTTAATTCCTCTATAATTTGCACACTCTTGTGCATCCCCTTTATTCTTAAAAATGGAATCAAAATACTCTTCCTCCACTCCTTAAACGTCGTTTTAGTTCTTAAAATAATTTTAAAGGGTTTAGTAAGCCATGAAACTCCCAAATCTTTTATATATTTCCACACTTCAATTGGGATATCATCTGGTCCTATAGGCTTTCTACCCTTGGTTTTCTTTTTAAGCCTCCTTAACCTCTTTTTTACTAATGCGACGGTAAAAATGAAAAATTTTATTATTATTAACGGTATTAAGATCACTAAGTTCAATCATATTTTCAAAAACATTATTAAAAAGTTTATCAAAATAATTCATCTACCTATGTTGAATATCTTTGTTTAAAGAAAAGTACTTTTGATTTTCATCATTAATTGACTTTACTCGAGTAAAATCTAATTTTCTTTTTTCTTTGTTTTGCTAGTTTATTCATATATTTTTCACCCTCCTTTGTATCTAATATATTATAAAGATTACCAAAACAGAAATTTTAGCGTCATAGATTGTTCTCTTAGACACCCTACGGTTCATTTGATATTTTTTCAGTTTTCTAAGCTGTTACTCATAACTTCTTATATTTTATATTTCTTACACATTATTATTCCATCACAAACTATTTTTATTTATATAATTTTTTTTTTTATTCTCCAAGTACATCTTTTGCCACTTATTTAATAATGTTTATTACTTTATCCCACATATTTATTACTTTATCCCACATAAAATTTGCTTCTTCATGAACATTCCAAATCTTGAATTCTTGAATTTTTCTGTAAAAATAATTTTATTTGCGTCTTTTAGGTACCCTCATCTAATTCTATGATGATGATTCCTAGTATTCTTTATTTTAAAACTATTCATCTTAAAATCTAGAATTAAAAATCGATGTTGAGTAATTCTCACTTGGAATGACCTTACAATTTTTACATTCTCGATGATCTCTTCTTTTTATAAGAAATTATTCAATTTGTGTTTTATTAGTCATTCTTATAGGTAATAATATGTTCATCTCTTTTCTTGAATATAATATTAACAATAACAAAATCATACGCAAAAGAAAATTTAATATGACTCTACTTTTTTCATTAATCACTCCAAAACCGTAGTCACCATGAATATTTCTGAAATTTTCTATCACTCTATCGACATGTGCATTTAAATTTCCTTAATAAAAATTTTTTTTCAAGAGGCATCATTTGTATTAAGTATTTTAAGTCATTCCAGAATTTATCTTTAGAACCTATATCAAAATCTACTTGAGGAGTATAAACACTTATAATATTTTAAATCATCCACATAGCACTCAACTTGGTTGTGGATGAGATCATTAAAAATTCTCGTCATGGCCCGCTGGTAAGTTGATCCGGCATACTTCAGTACAAACACAATCACTGTGTAGCAATAGATTTCGATTGTCGTTCTGAAAGCTATAAGTGTTGCATCTTCTGGTGCCATCTTGATCTGGTTGTATCCAGATGATCCGTCTATGAAAGAGAAAATTTCATACAACGATGCAATATCTACCATCAGTTCCGGAATCGACAACGGGAATTCGTCTTTCGGGCATGCTTTATTCAAATCTCTGAAATTGACGCAGATCCGGATTTGACCGTTCTTTTTGACTGGTACAATGTTGGCTAACCACATCAGATATTGCTCTTCTCTTACGAAGTTAGCCTCTATTAGTTTCTTGACTTCAATGATAACTTGTTACTCAATTTCGAGGCGCATCATTCTAGGAGCCTGTTTGTCCGGGGTCATGCTCTAATCCACCCCAAGTCTGTGAACTGCAACCTTTGGAGACAATCATGACATTTTGTCATAGCTCCATGCAAAACAATCTTTGAACTCTGATAACAACTTAATTAGGCTTGGGAATTCTCTGTCGTATAATAATGAGCTGATGAAAGTGGGTCTAGGGTCATCTTCAGTCCCTAGATTGAGCTTCCTTAATTTATCAACTGTTGACTTGATCTCCTCTTCAAACTCTGTCGGAGCATTCTCTACCTGAGATTCTTCTAAGTTTTCTTCTGCTTCAAGGCACTCTTCTTTCAGTTCGCTAGTAATAACCAAGTAAAATTCCACATCATTGACCGACCCTTCAACGTCGAATTCAACATCTTCTTTTGAGTTAACATTCTGCATTATCGACTGACTCTGTAACCTTTCTTTTGATAGCTGATTAGGCGCTAAACTACGCTGAACAAGTTTTTGAACATATGGAGAGTAGTAGCCAAAAGATAATTCAATTAATTCATTTGAAGTTTCCTCCTCTAATTTTCCTTTAGTTCATTTGAATATATCTTTAGAACCTATATCGAAACCTACTTGAGGAGCACAAGCAATTTAAATATTAAAAATCAGCGCACTGCTTCCAGGGGACGCCCTAACATTTACGCAATGATAAAAAAAGACTACTGGCATGATTTTTTGACAAATTTTATGCTGACTGTCGACTATCTAACGCAAGCCTCTACTTTTCACTTCTGAGGCTGGGAACCCGACAATGACAGTGTTGGGATATGAGTTATAACATTCTAATAAAATGTTAATTCAAATGTTAAAATTTCTTCAAATTTAAAGTTGATAAAGCCAAACAATAGAAGTGTCATTGAGCTTCCGGTATCCTTGACACTTCACACTCTTTTTTCCTTTGGATTTCAAAAAGAAATGTCACTTTTGAACACATAATTAATTGCAAAGCCTAAACTTTGAAATTCATGAAGACATAACCCCAATCTTAATCGTGATTTTTCTTAAAATATTTTTATCTCTTAAGATATAATTAACTATAGGGGCTTGCTCTTAAAGAAAGGTAATAAACTAACTTATATTAATCTAAACCTTATCTAACTTTTGGGTTATTTAGGGGAAATATTTGTTGATTTAAAATGCAGAAACCCATCAAATATTGAATGAAATTCTTTATTTAAGTAATTAAAATTATTATAAAGTAATATTTATATCTTTTGAGATAGTGTTTTACAATGCTCTCCTAATTATATATATATATATATATATATATATGGGATAGGTTATTAGAAAAATATCTCAACTTTCTACTGAAATAAGAAAGTAGCATGTATATTTTGGTCAGGTGGTTGGCCTGATTATGATGGAAACATTATATCATTGTTATAACTAAAGCATAATTTATTCCCCAATGGTTTGTATTTGAGCTTTTGACACTTCTTGATGCTTTTAATAAAGCATAATGCTTTTTGCCATTTACAATCTCAATCTATAAAATCTCTTTTAACAAAGGCTCTCAGCCATGGTACTAAGGAAATCTTGGTCGATCTTGTTGTCATCCTCCAAGCCAATCTATTGAGCATAAAAGCATATCATCTATATTCTATATCAAAAAAGCTATTGCAACGACAATCTATTAGAAAGCCTATTTAAATAAACCATACTCGAGAGCTCTCTTTCTCTATCGTTCTCTAGGAATATGAGATCCTTGTGGATGGGTGAAATTTTTATTTTGGGCTTTGTTTTGTGCATAATTTGCCTCTTGTAAGCATAATCCTTTCTTAACGCTGCTCACCTAGTGTAAAGCAAAGATGGGAACCATTTTTATATCCCATAAATAGTTCTTGTTGTAAGCAGATTATTATCATTACTAGATAAATTAAGTACTGATCATTTTGCATGGTAATGATCATCTTGCTTTGAATGGTGAACTTACTTTGAGAGCTCTTTGTAAATGACAATGTAAATTTTCCTTGTATGCAGGTCTTGATATCATGGAGGAGAATAAAGGACTTGAAGAATCAAAACTCGGATCTTTCAGGAAGAAGGGAATAAATAACTCAAGCAGATTCAGGCGGTCAATGAATAAAAAGGGTAGGAGAAGTAACCGGGTCATATCTGTATCCATAGAGGATGACCGCGATGCTGAGGAGATGCAAATTGTGGATGCCTTTAGACAGACACTTATATTAGAGGAGCTTCTTCCCTCAAGACATGATGACTATCATATGATGCTCAGGTTAATCCTAGACAAGATATGATATGTGTTCTTAGTATTTTTATTTACATATTACTGATTATAGATTTGGCATAACATCAAAGTTTGCATCATATTTATCATATTTTTCATTATTTCAAATGTGTTCTATAATGCAAGGCTTTTTTTTCCCCCTCAAGCTTAGAGGTGCATTTTCAACCTAAGGAGACCTATTATCATTAAGTGAAAAGCGTTTCTTTTGGTCAGCATTAAATGAGTACTTGAACTTTATGGTTTGTTATCATTACATATAGTGCAGATTTCTGAAGGCCAGGAAGTTTGATATCGAGAAGACAAAGCAAATGTGGTCTGATATGCTTCAATGGAGGAAAGAATTTGGTGCTGACACAATCCTTGAGGTAATGATTTTCCCTCATGGTATAAAGCTTTATTTATGGATATGTAACTAAGGTTTTTATTTCTATCTTCACGTTAGTTCCATGACTTGCTACTTCACTGTTAATCATGCAATCACAGTTATGAAAAATAATGGTAGTTGAAGTTAGGTTAAAAGAGAAATCCATGATTAAAAAAACAATCAAAATGATCATACAGCTCATACAAATTATTTAGTACTTGTTAAAATTTATATTAAGAAATAATTTATTCCTGTTAGAAGTTATGAGGTTTAGATTTATTTCCTTGAATTGGATTTATTTCTTTTTCTATTTTAGATTTATTTTCTTGGATTGCATTTATTTCTTTTCTTATTTTATATCGTTTTCTTTATATTCAAGTAATTTTTATGAATTGATTAATTAGAGATATAGGTGTTATATCTTTCCTTTCATGTTATTTATTTATTCTTGTCTTTCTTATTCTAGGATTCATGTAAGGGTATTTATGCCCATTTTTATATGAATAATATAATTTTGTTTAATTCTCAAAACCAACTTTGTATCAGTGCTTTGAAACAAACCCTAAAGTCTCATGTTGTTGGAAACTTCTTATTCCCTGTAGTCGGCAATCTTTGCTGTCCTGCAGGGCCCTTCCTCCACCTTCTCTTTTCAGTTTTCACCGAAAACTTTCTCCCCCTGAAAACCTTGCCGCCGAAATTTCCTCCTGCAGCCTTTCCCGCTGATGGAATTACCTCCTGCAGCCCTTCCTGCTGTAGGAACTTCATTCTGCCGCCTTTCCCCTGCCGGCTCCTTCCCTTGCAATTTTTTCAGCTGCCAGTTTCCCTCCTGCCGGCCATCTCTCCTTATAGGCCTCCCCGTGAGGTCTATCACCTGTGAAAGCTCACCTGTAGGACTTCTCGTGAGAACTCACTGCAGTCTTCCTTCTTGGTTCTTGCAAGATTGTATCAAGTATTTTTTTTTTCTTTCATTTCCCTTGCAGAGCTATAACTGCAAGCCTGTTTGCAGGCTCATTTGAAGATTTCTTCAATTCTCATACTCCTGCAGTAAGGACAAATGTGTCTTCCTGCTTACAGTTGCGGATCTTCAAAAAGATCGTAGCAATGAAAACTCATTAGATCTGCCCCTTGGTCGGGGATGCAGAAGAATTAGAAGAGAAAGGCAAGAGAAAATGGAAATGGGCGAAGGTCAAGTGGATCTCTAGATTGAAGCCGCAACTGCAAGCAGCGAGAGTGTCGAGAATTGGCAGAGGCAGTGGAGAACCCTCGAGCGCCTTCCTTCTCAGCTCTCTAATGCTCTCCTTAGACGTCTACATAGCCATCACTTCTTTTTCCTATCCATCCTTGAAGTTTTAGAGCTTTCTGTCGAAAGGTTTGACTTCAGAGGACACAACAGCCTAAATGAACAGGACATGTCAAGATGCTCAAGTATCTCAGATGATGGCATTAAGAATTTATTGTCCATTTCAAGTTTGGAGAAGCTATGTGTGTCAGAAACAAGATTGACTGTTGATGGAGTGCTCTGTTTCTCTTCCTTTGTAAATCTCCGTTTGTTGGATCTGGGGGGGATTCCTGTCACTGATAAGACACTATCATCATTATAGGTGCTGACTTTGCTTGAGCACTTGGATTTATGGGGCAGAAATTTCCAACATTGGTGCTACTACCGTTGAAAGATTCCCTATGTTGTGTTTTTTGAATATAGCTTGGACCAAAGTAACCAGATTACCTTATCTTTCTATTGCTTGTTTATAACATGAGTAATTACGCTATCCATTTTATAGTTGAAGGAGACAACAATGCTACTATTCCTTTGTCAATATTGATTGTTACTAGAGCGACTTATTTTTTCAAGTCTCCAATCAGGCTGCTTGAAATTTTTGGATATTTCTTATTCAAACATTGACAACTTCAACTTCTTGGTTTCTTTGAGTAACCTAGAAAATTTAATTCCTAGTCATACCCAGATAATAAATGGTTTAATGGAGCAAGTAGCCTCAACTGGAGAGAAACTCAGCAGATCTTCCTCCGGACCTTTTTCTGCAGCGGACCCTCCTCCGGACCTTTTCCCTGCTATAGACCCTTTCTAAGGCCATACCTCAGGCCATACCCTGCAACTTTTCTTGCAGCAAACCCTCCTCCACAACATTTTCCTGATACTAGCCCTTTCTTAGGTCGTACCCTAGGTCATACCTTACAATTTTCCTGTACGGGTTCTTTTTTCTGTAGGTCATAGCCTGTAACTTTCCCTGCAGGTGTTCCTTTCATTACCTACATGCCATATCCTACAGTTTTGTTTGTAGGTTGTCTGCTTCTCTGCAAATTTCGCTGCAACATTGCCTGTAGAAGTCTTTTGCCTACCTACATACACTACAAAAACTGCATTCAAAGACAACTACAGTACACTAAACGTCAACTTTTCCTATAGGTTGTTTACTTCCCTACAAACTTTCCTGCAACATTATCTGTAAGTGCCTTTCATCTACCTACAGACACTTTAGAAACTGCAGTCAACTAAAATTTTCCTAAATGATCTTGGGGTTGATTACTAAGTACAAGGTGAAGACTTCAAGTTCTGCCTCATAAAGAATTTTCTTCAGCCATAGTTTAATATTTTCAAATTCATCTCGAACATGGTTGTCAACTATATTTCAATTTGAGGGGGATTATTAGAAGTTATATTAGGAAATAATTTATTCTTATTAGGAGTTATGAGGATTAGATTTATTTCCTTGGATCAGATTTATTTCCTTTACTATTTTAAATTTATTTCCTTGGATTAGATTTATTTCTTTTTTTTATTTTAGGCTTTCTTATTTTATATCGTTTCATTTATCTCTAAGTAATTATTATGAATTAATTAATTGGAGATATAGGTTTTCTATCTTTCTCTTCATCTTATTTCTTTTTTTTGTCTTTTTTATTCTAAGATTCTTGTAAGAGTATTTATACCCACTTTTCATATCAATAATATGATTCTGCTTTATTCTGAAAACTACTATTAACTTCTTTTAGTAATTTGTAGTTACCCTTTTGTTTCTTATTTTCATTGTAAAAAGAAGTAAAAAAATCTCTAAGTTATGTATTTTTCTTATTCTCTTTATGTTATGAAGGATTTCGAGTACAAGGAGATTGATAAAGTCTTGGAGTACTACCCACAATGTCATCATGGTGTTGACAAGGAAGGCAGACCTATTTATTTTGAAAAGCTTGGGCAGATCGATACTAACAAAATGATGCAAGTCACAACCTTGGATCGGTATATCAGCTATCACGTAAGGGAGTTTGAGAGGATCTTCGCCGTCAAGTTCCCAGCTTGTTCTATTGCTGCAAAATGTCACATTGATCAAAGCACTACTATTCTTGATGTGCAAGGAGTGGTACGCCATTGTTTCTGGTTTTGTCAAACAAACATGGATATGCATAGGTTTGCCTATAGCTCTCTTCCAGTGTCTTCGCAATACGATGATTGGTAAATTTTGCATACAGGGAGTCAAGAATTTCAACAAGACAGCAAGAGAGCTAATCGGTCGTCTTCAGAAGATAGATGGTGATAATTATCCAGAGGTTAAAATGATTCACTCCTAATAGTTTTAGTATGTTGGTAATGTTTTTATAATTACATAAAACTAACTTTTTTTTTCTTGTGTGTGTTCAGACCTTGAACAGCATGTTCATCATCAATGCTGGCCACGGATTCAGGCTCTTATGGAACACGGTCAAGGGATTCCTTGACCCGAAAACTACTTCAAAGATTCACGTGAGCTAACAAATTTTTCTATTATATTTTATATTCTTTGGTACAAGAATGCAAATGCATCAGTTTTGATTTCCACACCAGGTTCTTGGCAACAAGTACCAGAGCAAACTCCTTGAAGTAATCGATTCTAGGTAGGCCTGGAATGTGAATGACATTTAAATCATTCATACAACCTTGAATTATGAAAGAGGGAATCTTATCATGATAATATGTTACACGTACAAGTGTTATTGATTCTACTATTGTGCATTGTTAACAGTGAATTGCCAGAATTCCTTGGTGGTACATGTAAATGCGCCAATGAGGGAGGTTGTCTTCGTTCTGATAAAGGCCCGTGGAAGGATTCTGAAATTTTGAAGGTCGTTATTTTTTTATTTAATATTATTTCATGATAAAATAAAGACGCACATTGAGGCCTGACTTGTCTTTGCATTGTTTGAAGATTATTCAAAGTGGTGAGGCCAAGTCATTAAAGTCAAGCTATGCTTCCAGCACTGATGAGAAGATGATATTTGAGGATGAGATCATCTACCAAAAGGTAGCAACCATAATACTGGAGTAATATCCTTCATTTTGATTAAAAAAATTGATAAACAGTCGACAAATATACATCATGGACTAATTAATACTTCTCTTTGTTATCGTTGTAAAGAGGCATGATTCATTTTCTAGTGGGACTGTCACTCCCGCCGAAGATGTGAATTCCCCTCAAATTTTCCGGAGGATTATTGAGCACCCACCTCTGTCACCTGTTCGGGAGGAGAAAGATAGTTACGATCAGATGAAGGTACTGAAATGGTTACTGACAAGAGCAATATTTATTTAAAGGGACTATCTTTCCATTTTATTTCGTTTACAACAGCAGACTTTCATCTCTTCGTTGAGTGAAAATCCATGCTCGGTTTCATTTCTCTCATCTTGATCAATTTTAATTTGTCAAGAAATAAATGCACTTTATTTTCAAGAGCTTGGGGTAGTACACAAAGAAAGCATGTTTTGCATTAGCTCCTTATTTTTTTTCGCTTTGATTGGGAGGAAACTTTATGTTCTGTTTGATTGCTTTATTTCATTACAGGCATTAAATGCTTCAGCTTGGTAGCCCTGATTTTACAATGAAAATTAGAGTTGCATTTATTTTTTCCTTGAATTTATTGCCCAAATTATTCAGGAAAAGTGTCCTTCCTTTGATGTCCCAATGGTTGACAAGACTGTGGATGACAACTGGAACAAGGAAGTGTCACATTACAAGGTTGCCAGTTCTAAAGGTATCTCTTAAGTTCTTCATAAATCTTTCTTCCACACTAATTTTTTTTATTAGTGAGAAGTTTGAGTCTTCCAACAATAACTTGGTGCAATGATACGATTATTCTTAAAAATGTGTTTCAAGATTAGCTTTTTACGAATTCTTTGATTCAAACTGTCAAACAGGCTTTAATATTTTTTTTATTTCGTAGTAAACAATTATCTGTTTCTTTTTATTTGAATTTTATTCCGTGTAATTTCTTGTTAGCCGGCTAGTTGCATGGAATCATTCCTCTCTTGTAATAGCTTCTGCTGATGGGATGAAAATGCTGACTGTAATGATGATGGTGATGAATTTTAATGGAAGCATAAGTTAAATGCATAAAAGAAGGTAGCAGTGGATCCCTGAATTATAATTTTATGCAGGTTTGTATGACATTGCCAATAATTGCAAGAATGACAAGCTGCATGGTAGTATCTTAACTGGAGTCATGGCCTTTGTCATGGGAGTTGTCACCGTGGCCAAGATGTCCAAGAACCTCCGGAAGAAGATTATGGATGAAAAGGATGCCTGCTACTCCAATTCAGTGGAAAAGAGCCAGAGCGTGGAGGCCAAGCCCACTGTTTCCTTGATGGAATTTTCTGTGGTCATGAAGCGCCTTAGGGAGCTAGAGGAAAAGGTAATTGTTCTCAGCAAGAAGCCTGAGCCATCTCCAGAGGAGGAATTGCTCAAATCTGCTGTGAACCGTGTGGCAACATTGGAAGCTGAACTTGCAGCCACCAAGAAGGTAAGGCTCTGAATAGCAGGCTCTTCATCAAATCCATATTAACCAACATCAGCTGCTGTTTGTTACCAATGTGCAAGTACAAACTTTTCAATTTGAGGAAATTAATCCACTTGCATGTCATAAATAACTGTTAGTGTTCCTTTAGAAAATGTTCTTGATGAAATTTAAAATAGTAATCATCATCATCATCGTTATTAGCCTTAAAAAACTCTTTTATGTCAATTTTACGAGTGTTCCTTTTCTATTAGTTCCTGATGTGTATTGCCTAAGCCGTTAAACACATTCTTCACAATTTTTTTTATTAACCTCTATTCATCTTTAAAGAATTGATTGCTTGAAAAAGATACCAATTTCATTAATGACTTGGGCTTACATAGAGCCTTGCAATATTTATGAATAAATCCATAGACTTCTTCTATTTACAAATAAGACCCTACATTAGATATAAATCTCAACACTTCTCTTCAAGATGGGCAAAAGATATCCACTAAGCCCATCTTGTCACATAACCTAGATAAATCTAATGAGATAAGTCCTTTGGTAAGGCGGTCAGCCACTTGCTCTCCAGTGGCTGCATGACTTAGCTGTAGTAGTCCGTTATTCTGCTTTTCCTTGATGAAGAACTTATCAATCTTCACATGTTTGGTTTTATCATGTTGCACCAAGTTGTTGGCAATGCTAATTGCTGATTTGTTATCACACCACAACTTCATTTGATCTCCTTGGTCTATCTCGAGGTCTACCAACAAGGCTCTCGACCACATCATCTGAGCAACTCCAAAAGCCATGGTCCTATACTCTGCCTCTGTTGTTGACCTCGCTACTATTGACTTTTTCTTGCTCCCTAAGAGACCAAGTTGTCCCTACGAACATGCAGTATCCAGATGTGGACCTCCTGTCATCCATACAACTCGCCAAGTCAAAGTCACAAAATCCCTCAACTCTTACATGGCCATTCTTGCGAAATCAACCTCTTCCTTGGTGCATGCTTCTGGTATTCCGGAATCTGATATACTGTAGCTATGTAACCCTTCCTCGGATCATGCATGCAGCGACTCACCACACTTATTGCAAATGATATGTCGGGACGAGTGTGACTTAGATAGATGAGCTGACCTACCAACCTCTGATACTTCTCGCGATCAACTGGCTCTTTTGTCTCTGCTCTCAACTCTCTCTTCTAATCAATTGGTGAAATTACAGGTTTGTATCTGTTGACCTCATTTTTGTGAGGTCTTCTCTTCTCCTCCTTAGGAGCCTAGGATCTAGCTCTAGGAGTTCCTATTGACCGTCCTAGAAAACTAGAATTGAGACACCCTTTTAGAAATTCTAACCACTTCCTATTTTTCTTTGATGTCCTGCATTTATGGCACAAGACCATCGTCTTACGAAAGAGCGGCTATGGGCTATTTTGTGAAGACTCAGGGAAAAAGTTCCCAATAGGACTCCAAGCCTTAGGAAAACATTCGTCATGACTTTTTCGTCACATACACACATCAAAT
>NW_018220479.1:482086-482681 GCF_001263595.1 Phalaenopsis equestris
CTCGCTTAGTTATTTGTTTCACCACTGGGGTATAAACTCTTTGCTTAATGTCTTAGCTTGCTTGTTTGTTGGAAGTTCTTTTTGTGGTAAGGTTTAACCAGCCAGCTTATTAGCATCTCTTTTCCCTCCCTTATTGTTACAAGCTCTACAATTTCTCGTTTTATTGAGAATGACATCAAATACATATGGTTTTAGTATTGGGTTTTAGGTGGAGGTTTTGAATGGCATGCTATACCTTCCTTTTACTACAACTCCTTTGGGCGTAATGTCACTTGGAGGATTCGAGTGGCCAGTTTGGAGACCTTATACTCTCTTTGCTTCTTCTATATTTCTTGTAGCGACATTGCCCTGACTTGAGAGACTCATTCTATGGTGAGAAGTTGAGGTGAAACGTTTTTTTTATGTGATCAAAAGAATTTGGTAGCTTGTTTTACAAAATCTGAAACTTTCCCATGCTTATTTTGCAAAACCTGAAAGATTTGGTGGCTTGTTTTACAAAATCTGAAACTTTCCCATGCTTATTTTGCAAAACCTGAAAGATTTGGTGGCTTGTTTTACAAAATCTGAAACTTTCCCATGCTTATTTTGCAAAACC
>NW_018220479.1:485539-504091 GCF_001263595.1 Phalaenopsis equestris
ATTATTACTTTTCTTTCACACAGCATGCTTAGTTACTTTGATACACTATGCCTTAGTTTAGGATAGCCTAGTGGTTAGGAGCATGTTTCAAAACTAAAGCTAAGCCAGGAGGTGCTACTACGAGAGGCTCGGGGCAAACATCGTGGGCAGCGCGGCAAGGGATGACTTCAATATGAATCTGCAGCAGCAAAACACATTCACATCACCTAACACTTTCTTTAGTTTAAACAACTCATAGGATCACTCTTTAGGCTTTTGTACAACTCTGTTGTACAATTATAAGTCCTAACGTTTTAGGATTCCGAGGTTACCGTACGGTACGGTGTAAATCCTTCTGTATTTTAGGCTATTTGCACAGTCCGACGTTGTGCAAACATAAGTCCTAAATCTTAAATAATTTGCAGGATTGAAATATCAAATAAACATCATTTCAAAGACATAAAGCCGAACAATAGGATAGTTGAGACATCTCTAGAGTTTCTCCTGGATCTATGATGTCCCCTACTTTTCTTCCCTTTGAATTCCTTAAATAATTGTTCCTATTTTGAGCCATTCCTATTTGATTTTCCCATGTCCAATCGTGAAAACCTAAACTTTGAAATCTTGAAAGCAAAACCACCTGATCTTAATCGAGAGTTATCTTAAGTGATTTCGATCATTTAAAATGTAATTAACTATAGGGGGCTTGCCTCTATAGGGAACCAAGAACCCAGATAAAATAAACCCTATCTAATTTTTATGTTAGATAGGGGAACTTGTTGGCCTTTTTATAAAATATTTCGCAGATCAAAACGGATGTCACAAATTGTTTAGTCTAGATGATTAAATCCCTATTACAAGTAATATATTTATTCTTCTGGATAAGTGTGTTGCTTGTAGTATTGTATTAAATCATCTAAACTATTTGAAAATGTGAGACTCGTTTGGTCTCACTTATTTTAAAAATTAAAAAACGTTACTTCTTTAAAAAAGTTATATTTATATTTAAATTATTTTCAAAATCCCAAAATCATCACCTTTTCAAACTACGAAAGTGAAGTTGAACAATAAAACGGCCGACAGTATCCCAACATGCTTATCTCTTTGAGCAAGTCTAGCACATACTTTCTTTGGGTTAGAACAATCATCTCTGTTCCACGAGTCACCTCAATTCTGAGAAAGTTTCTAAGTTGTTCCAAATCCTTTACCTTAAACTCTTTGCCCTAACTTGCCTTCAACTGAGCAATCTCTCCCTCATCATTTTTAGTAACAATCACTTCATCCACATATACAACAAGAATAGTAATGTGACCACCATGTCGTCGCAAAAAGACAGTGTGGTTGACATTGATAAGCTGATAGCTCATGTCTATCAATGCTTTCTTGAACCTGTCCATACAATTAATTTCTCAATCTAGATACCTTGCTCACTGTTTGATTCGTGTCGAAGCCTAGGGGTATCTCCATGTACACCTATAGCAGATCCCCACATCCAGTTGGTGCCAGCTCCATCCATCATTCACAAGTAGAGAGACGAGTGTCCTGACTGTGCTCGTCTTTGTCACTTTACTTTGTAGTGATCTATCTTTTTTTCTGAGGTCTGCTTTAATTTGAAGACCCATTTGTACCTGATTGTCTTTTTCCCTACTAGTAGCAACACGAGCTCCCATGTCCTGTTTTTATTGAGAATACCAGGTTCCTCCTGCATTGCTGCTTCCACTTTGGATTTTCCTTAGCTACGTGCCAACACTTGGGTATAAAGACATTTTCCAAAGATGTAATGAATGCTCCATATATAGGTGATATGTTAGAGTATGAGACAAACTGAGTAATATCATGTGAAAAACCAAAACGATCAGGAGGATGACTCACATGGCTGCGTGAGATTCTCTTTTTCCACTTTCGAGCTCATTTTCCTCATTTTTCAACTCTTCCTCAGTCAATTCTTCCTACACGATGAGACAGCATCGTTCCCATCTGTACCAATCTCTCACCATCACCGCTCTCCCTCTCTTGCTTCATACCTCCATCATCTGACGAGTTACCAAAGGGTGAAGTCACCTCCAAAGTGCAGTATGGCTTAAATTCTCTAAAAGTCACATTCATACTCAAAAATGATTTTTTTTTATTGGATTTCAACAAATATCTCTTCTGAGTGGCAGAATAATCCAGAAAATACATTTCACAGCTCTAGATCCAACTTCTCTGTTGATGGTCTTTTATTTTTCACAAAACATAAATAACAAAATACCTTTAATGAGAGGATCCCGCCATTATCTCCTTTCAACTATTCATTAGGAGATTTCCACTCCAGCACAGTTGAGGGCATTTTGTTGATTAATTGAGGGTCTGTCAAAGCAGCTTGGCCCCACAAATGCTTTTGGATATTCATCAAGATCATCATGCTTCTAGGCATTCGGTTTTGTGCAGGTTTGTAAGTACTCCCCAAAATAAAACAACACATTTTAGTTAGAATATAATACCATTAATGGATAAAAGGTTCACTAGGAGAAGGGGCATGCAAAACATTGGACATAGTTATAGAATTAGTACAACTCATTGTACCCTTACCAACAACATGCTGTGTTATATTATCAGCGGTTTGAATGCTCTCTAAAACTACTAAGTGAGTATAGGACCTATCATATGTCGAAATGCACTAGAATCTACTATTTATTCTGGTGATCTCGTGATGGATATAAAAACAAGAACATGTGTATCACGAGTATCTTTAGTTGAGTGAGCATAAGTAGCAGTATTCCCCTTGGATGATGATAAGGAGGACGCATCCTCAGTTACATCAGCTGCTGCTTTCTACTTTCTCTTCAACATTTCTAAGAGCTCATGGTCCTCATTGGTAAAAACCACTCTTGTCTCTTCATTCGTGTTTTGCGACCATCAGTTTCGCCCGATGGCTCACTCTTCACCCCTTTGACCCCCACTATTACGACCACAACCTCTAGATTGTCCATGTTCACCCGTCTCTCTTTTATTTAGTGGCTTTGGACAAGCCTTGCTCAAGTGTTCCATTTCTTCACAATTATAACACCTGTGGGTCTTCCTCTGGACACCTGTCATACTTGAGCTCGAGGCAACCAAAGTTGATCGTGTACCTGGAAGTCCACTCTGCCTAGAGTGTAGCCTCATGCAACTCTGTTCCTGCAATATCGTGACGATGGCCTCATCTAGTGAAGGAATCGTTGTCTGGGCTAGGAGGACGGATCTCGTATGATCAATGGCTGGGTTTAGATGAGTCAAAAACTACATAGTCCTCATCTGTGAAAATATCTGCCCTCTCTTGTACCCCTGATCGTAATAATTTGACTAGGTGAGAAGTGATCAAGAGCTTGCCACAACAGCTCTAGCTCTACGGAGTACTTCTGAATCGATTTATCACCCTGTACCACTGCGCCTATGTCACGTTGATTCTGGAACCTCAGTTCCAGCATAGGTCCTCTTCAGCTTTGCCTAGATGTCATTCACCTTTCAAATGCCTTCCACTAATGTGACAATCAATGCAATCATCGAATAGAGTAGCTAGGTGTAAATCAGTGCATGTGTGGTCCTCCACTCATCACCCTCAGCATTGTCACTCTTTGGCTCGACCCTCATCAGGTATTCTTCTAGTCTCTTTCCTACTAGAACAACCTCAATCCGACATGACCAACTCAAATAAGTGTGGCCGACCCATCGAGCTTTAGATCCACAAAAGGAAGATCTAGTTTTACCTGCGTTGGAGCACGTGTTGAGGTAGGGGCTCCCTTTGAGACGCTTGCTATCTGTATTAGCCCGACCAATATCTTCAAAACATCACCATTTATCTTCCCCAGAAGTTCCAATTCGTTACCTCCCATACTATCTCTGTCAACTAACATCCTTAATCATAAGGATAAGTGTAGACCACACATAACACAAGAATTTTCTTCCAACTGCTCTAAGCCGCGATGCCTCCGGTTGTTCTTCCCACACAAAGTCGAAAGCTTCTTTTCCCTGTTTAGGTGACATCTATGCCGTCCTCTTTGCTTATGAGAACTTCGTAAATCTTCCACACCCATCCTACCTGTAAGCCTTCCAAAACCCCGCACGCCTTTTTCTCTTCGTCGCGATTGTGTGGAACATTTGATCATCTACTTACTCCCGTGATCAATCCCGCACGCAGAACTGTAGGATCCTTGCATCTAAAACCACACCACAGAGCCGTGACCCTTGCATCTGAAAACTTGTCGTGATCCTTGCATCTAAAACCTTGCCACGAACTTGGCTTCCTCGCGCAATCAACCCCGCATGCAGAACCACATGGTCGTTGCGTTCGAAACCTTGCCACAGAGCTGTTGCTTCCTTGCTACTCTGATTCCCGTGCAGTATCGTCGCTTCTCCACGCTCAAGCTGGTAAGCTGTAACCCACGTTAGCTTTTGCACAGTGCAGCAATTGCTAGGGTTTGGGCTCTGATACCATAAATAATTAATTGCTTGAAAACATACCCATTTCATTAATGGTTTGGGCTTATATAAAGCTTGACAACATTTAATAATAAATCCCTAGACTTCTTCTATTTACAAATAGGACCCTACATTAGATATAAATCTCTCCTCTAATTTTCTTCCTATTTCTCTATCTTTAAATTTATTTATTCATCTAATATGTGTATTCTCTACATTTCATTATACATGTTAAAATCATATGACTTATTTCAATTACCTTGTTTTCAATAGATATTATTCTAGACATTCCACAATATAATCATTCATAAATATATTCTTCATAATTTTGCTACACATAACCTTAATATTATCATTTCTGTCATACTATGCAATATTATCGATTTTATATTGTGCAACACTTTAGATCCATATAGAATCTATCTCATTGGACTAATTGTTATTTTATAAAAGTTACCATTAATTCTTCATAATACTCTTGAGGTTTCCCATGTGAACCACACAACCTTAACTCTAGAAATTACATGCTACCGTGTATCCTCATTCTTAACCGTTAATTTATCGTCTAATAATATTGATAGATAATGTTTAATATAACATATAATATACTCAACATTTACTTTAAAACTCTCTTCTGTCTAAACACATTCTCTGTAGTACTAGCATAAGTGAAATTCAAAACAATAAAACTTTTTCCCTCATGACTCATCTAGATCTTTGATGTAACCGCTAAAATCTCTCTTTCAGGTTCTAGAAGAAACACTTTCTCGCCAAGCCGAGATTTTTGCTTACATTGAAAAGAAGAAGAAGAAGAAGAAGAGGTTGGTAAGTTTGTAACATAGCAAACTAAAATGATAGTCTGAAAACTTAACCCCCAATATTAAACCATAGTAATGTTTTAGTAAGAAAACTGATTTCATTTATTCATCTATTTTTAAGTCATATATATTTCCTCTTTCTCACATGTAGAACTTTCTTTGCTGGTAAGTGGTGGTCAAAAGAGAAGGACAATGATGCTGCTAGCTACAAATGTTAAAAAGCTCCTTGGTATATATATCACCGCAACAAATGCAGTGCACTCTTCCCACAATTGGTTTTTGATACAAATTATTTAATTCATTTGTTTTCTTTAATTATTTAATTCTTTTGTTCTTTCATAGTCTAATGGTTTGCTCTAACTAAATGCCCACAACTTGGGGACTAAATAATGTTGTGGGATATGAAGTATACTATTCCAACCCACAACCTGCATATTGTCAGCTACAAAAAAATAAAAATTTCTTCTGAATACATTTTACTATATTCTGTGTTTCCAGCTTTTACCAGTATCATAATGGTGACTGTTGAGGTGAATTCCGACTTCTACTCTTTGAAACATGCTTGTAGAACGTAAATTGAAGGAAATTATGAAACCACCAAGAATTTTATAACAAAATATTCACCATCAACATTATAATATAACCTACAAATTTCTCCCAAAAAGTTCAACGTTATCATTTTGGTTTGGTAAAAACACTCATTAGAATGAGTTATTATTTTTTAGAGTGTAGTTGGGAGATGTTGGAGATCTCTATATTGTTTCATTAGACTTGATACATATTTTAATCTTAGAGTTAATTAATGAAGAACTTAATTTTTTCTGTAATTTCCTTTGAATCTACAAGACTAATAAATTCATTAGCACCAACTTCATGTTGACATATCCGAGTCCCTGACAACTCGCTCAGCTCAACTAGTACTACAACTCGGTTACTTTTGTTTTAGGTGTTGATAGCATCAGAAGAAACCTTGTTGTTGCCTGACCACCATCATGTATGCAGGAGTCAAATCTAAGTTGTGATACTTGTTTAGTGATACAATACAAGCCCATGCACACAAACTTATTTTGAGTAATTACTAAATTTCATTTGAATTGATTATATTAATATGAATATTTGATTAACGTGGTATTTGGCATACCATATTATTTTTCAAATATTTTGCTCTCTAGATGATTGTATACATGATTTTGCAAGCGTGATTATGTCATCAATTGAACTATGACGTGATATGATTGATTTATTGTCGAATCGAAATTTTTTGATTTATTTTACGCCTATTCTATGAATCATCTTGGTGTACAGTAATTCATGCACGCTCTTTTTCATAAATATTTTTTCTCAGTTCTTATGGGCATTATATTGGATTATGCATAATATCTTATTTGACTTGTTTTATTGTTAACATATCCATATAATTGGAATTTTACTTTCGCATGCAATTTTAAGCTTAGTATTTAAATGATTTGGCATAAATTGATTGTGTAATTTGATGTTTTTCTTTAGAAAGTTTGAGACTTTCTTATAAGGTTGCCACTACTTTACTATAAATATCATTTTTGTTTGTCCTTCATCATTTCATTCATAGAAACCAATCCTAAATGAGACATTGAGAGGGACAAAAAGAGTTTAGATAGAAAAAGCTTGATTGAGAGGATTTGATCTAGGAGGTTGCTCAGGATATTTTTTTGACATTAGATAAGCCTGTTATCCTAATTCATAATTTAGTGATTTTGTCTAATGTATATTCTCATATTTTATTCTGTTGATTTCATTGAAAGAAAGATGTGTTAATTCTTTGAGAAAGTTGAGCCTATAACTACTAGTGTAATTTGATAGTTTTACACAATTTATGTGATTTTCTTCATTTTTTATCGAATTCCTTAAACAAATGGGAGACAAGTATAAGATTCTAAAGAATTATGTCTTAGTATTCAATGATCCTTTTTAGGTTGCACAAAACACATATTGGGTTTCTAAGCTACATATTGTGCCATTCATGGGGCTTTTATTTTACACCTATTTCTATGTAGTATATAATATCGTATTGGCAATACAATGCTACTTTTAAAACTATTTGCTTAACATGACATCTATTTATGTATATTAAATCGAGCATATTACTTTATTCTATGAATTTTGTTAATGATTATTACACATTTGAAAAAAAAAAACTACTCTGTTATTGTGTCATTTGCTTTCTGTCTACTCTGTTATTGTGTCATTTGCGTTATTGTGTCATTTGCTTTCTGTGAGTTATTTGATATTGCCAATATAAGCTTATTATGTAAGTGTCATGGAATGCATATGTACAACTAGTTTTTATGTTGGTTCAGCCTATTAGTCTTAGTATAGAAGAGGGAGCTGATGGATTTTCCTTTTAAATATATGAGGAGATGGTCCCAAAATTTAATGATGGTGTCTTTTTATATTAGTCGATGGGCGTATTTTAATAGCCTAATCATTATGTTGGAAATAAATACATATGCAAATATAAGATAATTTGTGATGTATTTATTTAGCTAGCTAGCAACCATACATTACTTGCTTTAATCAAATGTGTTGATTTATTCATTTCCATTTATAAACATGGTATATCTATTTTTATTTTTTTTTTAATTTTTATGTCTTCTTGTTTGAATTCATTTAAATTAACATATAATCTAAGTTATGAGTTGTACACTATATTTCATATTATAATATATATTATGGTATTAATGTTAAGCCATGCATGTACAATTTAATTTGTGTATATGTGATAGAAAAATTTCATTTATATGATTTATTCTAAAATTTGAGACAAACCTACGGGCATGTATGTTGCCCTTCCTCTTGCAGTGAAGTCATCAATAGATTTTGTGTAGCCTAATGAGCTAATTACTTGCTCTATTGTAATGCATGTGTTTTTAATTTTAAGGTAAGGTACCCTAATACTAAAAGTTTAGTAGACAAGTTGATTGAGTAGATGACTATTAGATTATAAATATAAATTGGTGCAATCATTTGTTGAGTTTAGGAACACTAAAAAGAGAAGGGAGACTTATGTGTGCAAAGGAACTATGAACCTTTTTTGGCTTCAAACCCTCAAAATCAAACACAAACAAAATCTAATATTTTAACAATCAAATGAATAAATTAAAAACATATGCAAGTGTATAATTGTATGAGAGAGTTTATAATGTGTGATAAACTAATACTCAAGTGATCAAGGGTTAACCACAACTTAAATGATCTTACACCAAAGAATATTAGTGCATAATGGTAATGAATTAACTAAACTCCAAAGTGTAACATCTCACTAGTGACCATAGGATTAGTTTAAAATGTTCCTCAAGTAAGTTTATGAATACTAAACACGATACAACTAAATACCCAACTACATTATCTAGGATAGTCAAACAATTTAACAATAAAGACAAATATGAATGCACAAGAAAATGATTATTAAGATTTATGCAGTAAGTGAGAGGTATAACCATTGAAGCAATGGTAAATAAATATACTCCGCGCAACCACAAAGGAGGAAACATTGCCATAATCATGAAGGAAACATTTAAGCCAAAGCGACGAATTTTGGAAAATTTCAATAATATAAGCATTAGCTATAGGAAACATATAACAAAAATTTTGTGCCTCACAAACATCACTAAGGTAGCTTCAACTAGTTTCTACAAATTTCGACACAATTCACTTTTACAAAATAAAAACCTTAGCCAAAGTTTCCCTAAACTTTGGCTTTCTATTAAATGATACAACCGTTAAATATTGCAATACAATCTATAGAAAATTGTAAGATATATAAATAAAAATAGTATTATAAGCCTACAAATAATGAAAGAGATAGCTTTAGGCAACAAAATTTTTTGAAGGAATTATTTGTAGACAAGCCCTTAATTTTTCATCTAAAAAACACAATAAAAATTATCTTATAATGAAATATTTTAAGTTAATAAATTTGTTATTTTTAAGTTCTTGCTATATATTAGTATGATAGAATAGAAGATCCCTTCTAATAATGAACCAAATAACATATAAATATATTTTAAGAACTTCATCAAGAAAGTTAGCAAATGTTAATTCTATAGCTATTATAATTATATAACTATTGGTGAAATTCGGGTATGATGGGGCCTCGACATTATGATCTAGAGTGTTATTAACACTCTTATCTACCAAGATTTTTTTTTAGTAGTTGGAGATGAAAATATGTTAATTAACCTAAATTTATTATTATTATTATTATTATTATTATTATTATGTTATAATGACAATATATTCTATGTGATTTTATAAATAATGAATCTAATGAACACAATAGAATTTAAACTAATCTTTAAATTATTAAGCATAAGATAATCATAGAACCAAATAAAAAGAAATGCCTAATTAATTATAATTTTCATAATTAGACAAATTTGACAAAATGTGAAACATGTAAAATAATTAATATGCTAACATTAAAATCATTGAATTAAGATATATTAATAAGAATTATTAAGCTAAGGTCTTTGAAAGAGCCTTATTTGAGATAAGATGTGATATTAAGGATGGAAGCTAATTATAGATCTTCTACATAAGAAAATAAATAATGGAAGCAAAGTTATGAGAAATCTTTCAAATATCTACTCATAATTTTATGAGACGCCAAATCAAGTTTAAAGATTTAGAGCAATCCTTCAATGATTTTAGCTTTTAAAAGCACTTCATAGATGATCTAACACATTGCTAAGAAAGAAAATAAAACTATGCATACAAAGAAGTAGATCATAATAATAAAGTGTTATAGATCTCTATTTAGATTTAAAAATTAGTGAAGAGAGATCATAAAGATAGCATAATAAATTAATAGTAAACATTTATATTCATACCCTTTAGGTTTTCTAACTTAAATTCCCAGAGACTTCGATTAGAAGCACATATATGATCGCAAAAAGAACTTATTATTACATGATCTTGATAATTTCATTAACCCTTAAATATTACATTTTAATATTATAATGTATAAACAAATTTATCAACATTCATTATATTCTACCGTGGCTCTTAACTATTAAATCCATATGAATATTAACAAATGAAAGTTCATAATTGGCTAATTGAGCTCAAATCATATATATTATGTAAAATTGGATTAAGAGACACATCAAGGTTGAGCTATTGAGTTCAAGCATTATTATTTAACTTCTCATAGTATGCAAGATGACAATGCTTCAATTCCAGGTGCTTAAATTCATGTGGGCAAGCCAATTAGAGCTGCCTTATAAAAGTCATTAAGATTGTAAGTTAGTAATTTAATGAATTGATCAAGGAATTATTTACCTTCAAGCAACTTGATTGTGTTATCTAATAAGAGAAAATCCATCCTTTTGTAAGAAATTAAATTATTTTACACCAAAATCCGACAGTTACTTTATTAGAGGTGATGGCTTTTTAATAATTTTTAGTGAAAGTGAGAGGAAAAATTATTAAGTTGATGTTGTTGTTCGGTTGTTTCTGTGTTGTGCTAAATATATCTTAAATATAAATATTTAAATAATCAAACACGACTTCAAAAATAATATATTATCTTGAAAGGCAGAAATATTATTTTATAAAAAAATTAATTATTTAAATATTTTTTTTGACATTTGATGGGTCTACATTTAAACCAACAAATCTTTTCTTTACCTAACCTGAAGTTCACATAGAGTAGATTAATGTAGGTTTCTAATTTACTATAAGTGCAAACCTCTATAGTTAATTACTTCTTGATAATCAAATGTTTCTTAAGAAAGCTTTCAATTAAGGTTGAGGTTGTATCTTCAATAATTTCAAAGCTTAAGTTTCCACAATTGTTTATTTAGAATTTCAAATGGATAAGACTAAATTCGGAACAAATCTTTTCAGAACCCAAAGAAGAAAAAGTAGGGAGTGCCAAGGATTATGAGAAGCTCAGTATCTGCTGGGGTAGTTGCAGCTTATTAAAAAACAGTTATGAAGCTGTTGAATAATAATCAGATGCTCAAAAAACTGCAATGACTATTACAATATATTTTTCTTAAAGTCAGATCGTAGCTTGACAGCTACCATCGCACCTAGCTAGGAGTGGTGGAAATTTTTGAAAAGACTGTCAAATTGCAGTTTACCCAAACAGATAAAACTACGGTATGGAGCCACACCGCTACCTCACTGCTGCCCCAAATGGACCCTCAATGACACTTTAATTACCCTATTGTTTGACTTTATCAATTTTGAAGTTGAAGAAATTTTAATATTTAAATTGACATTTTCTTAGAATATAATTAGGACTTATATTCCAAAATATTTAATCATGAGAAAGCCTAAGGATGAGGATTTTTTGTGCTAGACGAACAATCATAGAATCCTAAAATTAAAGGTCAAGCAAGCCTGACACGACTAGACTTACAACTCTATATGGATAGGGCCACCATTTAAACCCACTTAATCGTAGTAAAACCATGCATGATCGATCTCATGAAATCCAAGATAGAATATGCAGTTATTTATTAAGAAAAGTAGGTCTCAAAACTTGATTATAAAATCAAGATGCCTAAGTTTAATTGGTATGCAATATCCTATGATTAATGAAAATATAATTTTATTTTGCAATTTCTTTTTTTTTCTTTATGCTTACCACACTTTATAGTTAAATTTTAGTGTCAAGTGATAAAAAAAGTTATGTATAAGTATGCAATCCCCGATAATGAACGCACAGAAGATTAATTTATAGGCCAAGTCGATATGCAGAAACACATTGGTTCTATATGACAGTGAACCTCAAAGGACAAATCATCACATTTGTGCAATGAGTGAGGGTTTAAAGATAAGGAATATAATCAATATGAGTGCATATGAGTAAATATTTTATATATTTATTATTATTTTTTTCTATTTATATATTCCAATAGTGAAAATCTGGTTCAATTCAGGGCACAAATGAGCGAATTATGAAGATTTTAAGTTGGGAGGGTATATTAACAATTTTGAAAATTTAGTCATGTACTAATTTATTCCAAATTTAAATCAAATTATTACATGTTTTCTTTATGTTAAGAAGTGATTTGGATCAATTGGATATTGTTTTGAATTTTGATTGTTCAAGTTATTTAGTATAGAAGTAAAGAATGTATTTGTATAATTTTAAGAAATTGTAGATATAGCTATTTTTACATTTATACTCATGAATTTTATTGAAATTTTACTTATCCTCTTTTATTGATCATTTTAAACCATATTTTATAATTTTTTAAGATTTTGATCATTCAATTTGATGGTTATGCATCTTATCAAATTTTATTACAATTTCAACATAATGAAATCTCTGAATTTTATATGAATTGTTTTGATTGGGAGATTTTAAACATTGAGAAAGATAATATAAAATTCTATGCAAATTATAATTTCAAAATGAGTTTTATTTCAATTATTTGTTTCCAATTAATCACTTATACATATTTGTATAATATAAAATAAATATTTTACTGATTTGGTGGAAGTTTGAATTATACAAATTGCAAATATACCCATTTCATTATTAACATTATTTTGAACATAATGATTATTCATTTAATGATTTCTATGAATTATGTTTTTATTTCTTATTTTGTTTTCTAAATTTCATTTTTAGTTATCTGTCATTTATTTATTTATTGAATTTTTATTATTTTCTTGTTATTTCCTTTTTAAAATTTAATTTCCTTATGTATTTTTAATTTTCTTTATCCAAGAAAATTACAGAAGGCTTTGATATTAAGAGTTATTTATTGTGAAAATTTCATTTAATTTTGATTATTATTTAATTTTTTTAATGAATTTTATGTGTTTACTGTTTTTATTTAGTTTTCAAAAGTATATTTATTATTATTATCCGATTTTTATTTCATATTATTCTCCTTGATTTACTGAATGTCTCATATTTTTTTATTATATTTGCATTTTTCTTAATGAAATTTTGAAGTTCTGATATTAATTATATCATTTATTTAATTATTTATGAAGGGCTTACATACTCAACGCCAGCAGTGTAAACGAGTCGAGCTCGAGCTGCCCTCGGCTTGAGCTTAAGCTTAATTAATTTTATCGTGTTCGAGCTTAAGTATAGGAGTTTGAGCCGACTCGCAGCTGGCTCGTTTAATATAAAAGAGAGAAATGTTATTATTTTTAAATAATTTTATAATAAGTTGATAAATAAAATGAAAAATTAAGAGATAATAATAAGAAATCGCATAATATACAATAAAAAAATATTATTTTCTTAACATTTTTAATACCTTAAGATAATATTTTGAAATTTATTATATTTTGTATATTTTATGTTAATATTTTTTTAAAAGAGATGGCTCACGAGCCAATGAAGCAATTCAGGGATTGCTTGAGCTTGGCTTGTTAGCTCATCAAGCTGAGCTTACGAGCCACTTATCAAGCCGAGCTCAAGCTGGCTCACGAGTTGACTTGACTCACTTGCACTCCTATTCAACACATCATCTAAGAACCTCAGGGCCCATCTCCTCCACACGACATCGTCCGAGTGCTTCATTGAACTACACATCATTGTATTATTGGGTAGGTGTTTTAGGTCCTTTTAAAAAGACTCGGGAGTCGCAAGCTTTTCTTATCGTCGTATGATTCCATTTTTCAAATAAATCTCCTTTTCAGCTCATAGAAATGATCTAAAGAGGAGATGAATTGAAAAGAGAAGATATATAAAAAAGTTCGACAAAAATTTTTTGTAAAAAGAAGTGTTTATGTAAGGTAGTCATCATGTGAAAGGACAAGAATGTACGTTCAAAAGATATCAGATTAAAACAACTTGAAAGACAATCCACAAAAAAATGAATTCCTACATAAGCCACCCTTGTTCTGGGTAAATATCAGCTCCCAAAGGAACATATCACTTTGGTTAATTACACTTAGGGGATGCCCAAGAATGCTCTCGATAGGAAGGGACTTGTTTACATTATTTATGATATTTAATTAATTGGAAAATCAAATGTTTTTTATCATCTCAAGCGGGAGAATCTCGATGCTTTCGGTGCCTATGTCGGGCCATAGGGTAGAGGGTGAATCGACACATCTACTACAGGTGGCGGAGCCTAGGCATGCAGAGTTTACGAGACGATATTAATGATTTTTTAAAAGGAAAGGGCTCATAAGCGATGTCAAAAGAAAGGGGAGGAATCCCTAAGCTGGTTGAGTTAGGGTCTGTTTGGGAGCGCTTTTTAGGCTCGGCGCGGTTATTACACGCAGCTTTTCGTGAAAGTCACCTGTTTGGTTCGCGACTTCGGGCATTCTGGCGGCGGAAGCGGAGTGAAAGCGGGCAGCGGCATTACCATCGCGTCTCCCGCTTTCCTCCATAACTTTTACCCTTTACCCCGCGTCTACCCTTGGTGATTTCCCGCTGCTTCCCCGCGTCTACCCTAAGGTCATTCCTCGCTGCTTCCCTCGCGTCCCCTTCTCCTTCTCCTCTTTCGTTGTCCCTGGACCGACATACCTAAGGTAAGAAGAGCCATTTTCTTCTTCTATTTGCCGATCTGAGGAAGCATGTGCGTTTTGCGGCTCCTACTGTCTTCTCCTTCTCACCTCTTTCCTGTTTCTGCCATTCTTCTTTACTTCCTCTTTCGTGTGGTGGATCTGTAGCTAAATGGCTTCTTCTTATTACTACGATCTTATGGCATACGAAGATCTGTAGCTAAATGCCATTCTTCTTTACTTCCTCTTTCTTCTTCTATTTGCCGAATATAAGTTCATGTACCGAAGAATCTTGATGGCATGACAAATTAAAAGGCTGCATTTAACTGATGTTTTTCTGTTTCCTTACAAACAAATATTTTCTTAGCCCTCTTCATTGACATCTATAGCATGAACCTAAGCATTTCTTTCTTAAAAATTATTTCTTTACCTGATTATAGATTGAAATGATGTGTACTCGAAAGAGCATGAAGGGGTATATCAAACAAGCATTTCATCTTGAAAAAAAGTTTATGAAATTACGGTACATGAACTTATATTCTGGAATGCTAATTTAAAAAGATTATGTCGATAAATCTCAAAAAAAATGGATGATCATGCAGAATTAGTGATGTAGTACTGAAGTTTATATTATTATTTGCCTGTAGAAAACACAATGTGAAGTAGTTGGGTTCTGTAGTTGGGTGTACACTGCAAATATAAGTAGTTAGTTCCTGAAATATGACGCCCTTGCAGAAATTTATTTGACTGCATCAAAATTTCTATTAAATTGGATTATTCGTGTCAGAGGTGCTCATATTGGGTGATTTGCAATTGTTTTCACAATGTATATAGCAAACTTTTTGAATTTAGATACAGTGGAACATGAAAAAATCATTATTTTGCATAACATAATTTAATTTGATGATTTTTGTTTGGGGTACAAAAGTATTCTTTGTATTTGAGTGGGGAATTGAATTTAGCTCCAAGTTTTTAGACAGCATATTTGAAAAGAAATATTATTTCTCTTAAGTTCATCTTTAAATTTTGTTATGGAAGTGTGATGGTTGGGTTTGCTGTTTGTTATGCAACATATCTGAATTTGTTATGCAGATATCCATGAAAATTTTGCTGAACATTCTAGACATGAAAATTTTGTTATGGAAGTATTTGAGTGGGGAATTGTGTTATGGAAGATTCTAGACATGATATTTGCCAATTTGTTATGCAGCATATCTGAATTTCATTCTATAGAACATATGGTGTCGTCTTTAAATTTTTGGAAGTTCATCTTGTGATTATTTGCTCTACATAACACAATTGAACTATGTGCAATTTTCTAGAATTTTTTTACTCCGTTTTTTTATTACTTCTCTTAAGTTACTTTCTCTTATTTGACTTAAGAGGTATAGGTTTCTATATTTCTTTTTTGAGCATAGGTGGTACTCGAGTTTTGGGAAAATCTAATAAGCATTCATGTATTTTACACCATGAATATGACTTTCTTGTTAATAGATCAAATCCCTTCTTTTCTTTTGTGGATGTAGTTTTACATTAGCTGAAACATATAAATTCAGGTATTCTCTTTTTGGGTTTGCTGAAGCTGAACCAACAGGAATCCATGTTGATGGTCAATTTGAACTTCATTTCCTTTTTTGCTTGATTTCCTGTTTTGCTTGGGTATGCACCTGCTGTTGGAGCTCTTCTCGTTTCGGATTTGAATATATTTGTTTGAACGCATTGATGTGGTTTGTCTTAAATGGATTTTCTGGATTTAGATTTTGTGTTTTGGTTTGCTGAAGTCGATCCATTGATGCTTTACGTGGTTTGGCTAAACGAACCATTGAGATACATTAGCTGAAGCATTGACGTGGTTTGGCTAGTTTCTTGAACACATCAACGTGATTTGGCTTAAATGGATTTTGTCCATCAACGTGTATGCACCACATTGTTGCAGTCGTTACTTATACCAAAACTATCATAGCTGAACCATTAGTTTGCTGCAGTCGTTACTTTAGTTTAGTTACTTTAGTTTGCTGAAGTCGTTACTTAAAGCTGAACCTTCAAAATGAGGGTATAATGGAGCCGGGTTTTTTGCAACTATGATAGTTATTATGATTTGGTTTGCTGAAGTCGAACCTTCACATGTTCAGCAGCCTTCCTGTGCTGTGTATGGATAATATTTATGAGGATTTAAACATTTTGGTATTGTTTGGTGGAGCTGCATTTTGAAAATGTTGAACCTTCAAAGTAGATGGGTATCCTTTTGGTTTGGTTTGTTGAAGCAGAACTTTCAAATTGATAGATTGGATATTTTTATAATTTGCTTTCATGGATACTGATTTTTGGAAGTGTGATGGTTGCTTTGCTTGGCTTTACGGAAGCCGAAACTTCAGAGATTCAGCAGCTGCCCTTTACTGTTTATTTATAATATTTCTATGCTTGGGTTTGCTGAAGTACGAATCCGAGGGGCGTGTTGGCAACTGCTACTACTGCATTTCTATGTATGAATGAAGGGGAAGGGAGAAATTTGCAAGTCATTATGTTTTTTTGATGCTTTTGGGAGGGTGTATTGTATGAATGAAAGCTTTGTATCTTCTTCTTTAATGCTATAATAAAGTTGTGGCCTCCTTTGCCGTGGATGTAGGTCATTTTGACCGAACCACGTAAACATTTGGTGTTCTTTTTCTTTTTTTTTACTTTCTTTAATCAATTTTTTAATCGAAAACTATATTGTTGTGTTTCATATCTTTGCTTCGTCGTAGTAGTAACATGGCTGGTAAGTCTAAAGAACATGGTTCACCGGCAATCTGGGAAAAGGAAATCAAATTGTTGTTCTGCGACCTCTGTATCAAAGAAATTGAGCTGGGCAATAGACCGACAACCTTTTTCAACAAAGAAGGTTGGAATAGTATCATTAAACATTTTAAAGACTCCACCGGACGGGAGTACGACAGGCTGCAAATGAAAAACAAATGGGATCAACTAAAGAAAGATTGGAAAATTTGGAAGGATCTAAAGCGTGGTTCAACTGGTTTGGGTTGGGATCCAATAAAGCGAACCATTGATGCTTCGGAAGAGTGGTGGGCAGAGAGGCTCGCGGTAAGTAAATTTTATTTTTCATAATTTGTGTAATATACTTCTCTTTCAGGACTGAACAAAATGATTTGGGTTTTTTGTTCCAGGTGGTTCCAGCAGCTAAAAAGTATAAAACATGTGGGATTGAACCTGAGTTGGAGGAGAAGTTAGACCAAATGTTCGGGGGTGTCGTTGCAACAGGGAAATATGCATGCGCTCCAAGCGAGACGGGATTTGGTGAAACACAGGACAATGTTGCTGTCAGTTTATCAGATGATTCACCTGAATTTCCAAGTGCAGGTCCAACTGAGATTCAATCTACGAATCGCTCTAAGCGATCTAGGTTCGAGAGCAAAAAAAAGGGTGGAGCTGCCACAATCAGAAACCAGATATCATGCCTAATGGATTCTTCCAATGATGCCCCCCATAAAGTACAGAAAACATCAATTAATGAGGTCGTGGCTATTCTAGAGCAGGATCCGAGTATTGCAGCGGATGATGAGCTATACTACTTCGCTGTTGAGCTGCTTCAAGATTCGGTGCAAAGAGATTTTTTCACAGCTATTGCCAAAGAGCGCAGGGTGTCGTATCTACGACATTTTTTTGAGTGCAAGAAAATTTGAATGGACTTTTTTTAGTTGCTACGTCCTTACTTTAATAGTTTATGAGAAGACATGGTTATTTGAACTGTTGTTTAATGAGACTTTTCAGTTTATTTTGTTTTCTACCCCGCCTCTACACTAAATGCTTGTGTTATTACTTGTCACATGTTAGATTATATAGGTCTGCT
>NW_018220479.1:505070-508053 GCF_001263595.1 Phalaenopsis equestris
GATGAAGATGGTCGTACTGCCCACAATGCTGGCTCTAAGCTCCTTCTTAAGGTGAGTTCAAGTTTTCTAAGGTGTCACGTCAGAATATCAAATCAGGTGGCCCTATAGTTATGGTTCTTTAAATGTTATGGGGCATATTAAAGTTGACTAGAGCGTCATCGATTAGGATTCTACGGTTCCCTCGTTCTAGTACCATTATTTTCTATTAGAATCGCTTAGTCCAAATTAATTTACTAAACTCAACTTAATGAGTTCCATAATTTCATTTAGACTGTAGAAAGCCTTGTTAGCAACCGTAGGTTATCTCCTCCAAGGGATTTCCGATCATCTGATAGAGACGTCTTAATTTAGTTGCAATTGGGGTTTTATGTGATGTTTGTGATTAAATTTTGAGTTGTTTTATATTTTGAATGTTGTGGCGGTGAATTTTATCTTGAATGATTTTAGTTTTGGTTTTGGTTTTACGGCTATCCTAGCAGTTTTGGTTTTCATGCAGGGTGACATCATTGTTTAACATTTAATTTTGTGTTTTTGCTCATACATGCAAGTAACTAAGTACAATAACGTACTGGAAAATAAAGTACGGGGAACTAGAAATCCAGGTAAAAAAAATTACAATAAAAGCGTACATGGATGGTCATCCCGTCATCTTCAACTGGAACTCAAAATGCATGCAAGAGTATTTATATATTAAAAGCATTTTATGTAAAGCGGAGAAATAAGGTTCTGGTGATCTACCAAATCCTAAATCATATATTGGTGAGCCCTCATTAATTCGATTAAGGATGATTTCATTAAGCAAAACATACTAATTTTAGTAGACCTTTGAGGTATCCAAAAGGTCAGGAGAAAGAACCAGATCCATGCTTACCTCTCACCGCCTGGTGAAAAATCTCGAGCTCATTTAAACTTATTATGTTGCTTAATAATTCATCCTGTGAATACCTCCAATGCTCAGTGAACATTGGCGTTTCAATTTTCTCTAAGAGTAATGCTCAGTGAACATTGAATTTTTATCATACCTCATGCATGGCTCAATTAAGACATAAGAAGAGAAAATATGATTTTTTAAAATTTAATTTAATTCATATAATTATTTACATTCAAAAATAGGATTTTTCAAAGAAAACTCAATAACTTAACCAAGGGAAAGCCTAATCATTTGAAATTTTTACTGGAGGTAAACATAGAATAGAGAACCACTAAGAAAAAATTTAATGATTTTCTTAGCTTTATTTGAATTATTAGAATTATCTTAATTTCTGGAGTATTAATTAAATATAAAATATTTTAAATGTGGAAAATTAAGTTTTATATTTTTCTTAAATCTCTCAAAGGTCAATAAACCCATAAAAATAAATTTTACATTTTTTTTTATTTTTCTTTGAATTATTAGAATTATTTTAGTGAGAAATTATGGAAAATGCATTTTTAGCCTTTAAAAATTATTTTTGAGCTTTAAAATTCAATATCTTCACTTAGAAAATTAGGAAAAATATTCTAATTGCTCCTAATGGCTTATGAAATAATTTATAACATTTCAATAAATTTTATTAATTTTGGGTTTTTTATTATTTTTTCATTATTTAAATATTTAAAATATGTATAAAAATGAAATTTTTACTTTAATTACAATCTTATTTTTAGAAAATTTCTCTAATCACAGAGAACTCTCAAAATTAAATTTCATAAGTTTTTGAGTTATATTTTAATTATTATGATTATTTTAAGTGTTAAAAGAGGCATTTAACTTAGAAAATTAAATTAGATTATCAAATGAACTCCAAATATTTTGAAATTTTTATGGGGAGTCCTCTAAACTTTAAATTACTGTGGAGAATTAAAATCAAGTCATTTAGATGTTTATTTTTCCCAAATTAATTTCCTTTGTGTTTTAGGGCTTTGTGAAAATTAGGTGTGTTCTTAATGACTTAGCTCATGACAAATCTCCCTAGGGTTCTTTGGTCACAGCAAACCTACCAAAATTTTCTTGAATTTTTCTAAGCAACATGCTAATTACTATGATTAAATTATGCAAATAATAGACATTAACTTGAAAAATAATGATCTCTATCTATGGGTCTCTTCTGACTTTAGAAAAATCAAAGAAGATCCCCCATGATATAGGCTACAAATGACCCTAATGGCATGTCATGGTGAAATATTTAAATGTATGGAGAATCAAAAGACTTAAAATCATATTTCATTAATTAAAAATCACACATGCATCAAATAAAATTCAAACCATTTCCACATTGTTCTCCTATGTTCACTGAGCACTAGGATATTTTTTTGTTTTTCTAATTTTTCTACACTAAGATATGAATTTTTGAAGTTGGCTGAATTAAATAAATCTAAAAATCCCTGATTTTTTTACTTATACTACGCGGCGCCACCTCATCCTACAACGGCTCCGAATACTTGCGTGGCACACTCTGGTTGGACGTCGCCTTCCACGCTAGCTCCGCACTTTATGCACTGCTCCATCGTCCGACTCCATCAGAGCCATCCACAGGATACACGCACGATCGAACGACGCTCCCCCTTCGTCCTCAGCTGGTGTGAACCCGTGACTATTAACCCTAAAACCCTAATTTCTTGAGCTACACTCAACCAAATCGCATGAGGTTTGATCCTATAGACTCGTCTAAGTGAGATGAACACATTCATACAGTAAACATGCCATGAAATCAATTGTACATTAATGGAGAATCAAATGAAGCTCGGGATGAGGGGAAGAACTTATACCTTGGTCTGAGAGGGGAGACCTCAATCAGATGTGATTGGCATGTTCGTGGAGGTCTAAAGAGCCTTAGGATGAAGTCCTAAGTCATTGTGAAATGCCTAAGTATGAAATCGATCAAGACCGATTTTAGGTGTTGGTCTTGAGCTATCTTGGAGGCTCTATATGATCACACAAATATCAGGTTGTGTCGGCACTATTTTTGGTATGGAGTTTGCCCGTAAGAAGCTGTCGGCCATC
>NW_018220479.1:513299-515112 GCF_001263595.1 Phalaenopsis equestris
CCAGCTGCTTTCTGGGGCAGCGCAGCTGCAGCTGAAAAGCTGACAATCTGCAGCTGCGCCAAACAGACCCTTAGTTAATGTGGTACTTATACTTATCAACAATCCCTTATCAGGTTAAAGTGATACTTATACTGGAATGACGAAGATGCAACAGCCTTTGGGTTAAAGTATAGGTACTGCTTTAACTCTAAGAGGTGGAATCACTTAAAGTGGTACTTATACTCATCAATCAAATGACGAAGATGCCATTGGAATGCAAAAAGGAGGGGGGGTCCAGCTACAAAGCCAGAGGAATCGCCAAGAATTGAAAGAATAACCAGAAATTTCTTGTATTTGTTCTACCACCAAAGCAAGACTCGTGAGAAATACAGGGTGGAGATTCAACAATTGGCGGGCAATCTATGAAATGCTTACCGGGAGCTGCAGTAGTGATGACTTTGGTGACGTGTCCTTTGTTGTTCGGGAAACTAAAATGGGATTAGCGAGCAACAACAACAGCCTTTGGGTGACTCAGTGAGAAGAAATTAAGAGAGAGCTAGAGCTACTAGCAAGTGGCGACCTGATGTTTGGCATTTTGATGTGAGCAACAAGCGAGAGAGCTGCTGGCCAAGCAAGATGTTTGCCTTAGCGGAGCTGTGGGCAAGAAGAAGGAAAAGAATTATAGTAAGTGGGGAAAAATTACCTAATTTCCTAACCATATTAAACAAAATATAACATTCATGAATTACCCACCCTAAGAGATTATTAAATGCACGGCACACACTTACAGCCAACCAATAGAAGAAGAGAAAGAGGAGGAAGAGAGTGGGCCCCACCCCCTCTCTCTCCTCCTTTTAGCTGGCCATAAACGTGCACCATGCTCTAACTAATTTCTCGTCCAACACTGCTTACAAATTGCATTTCTTTTGTTCCATAAAATCACTTGTAGGATTTTTCCTCTTTCACTTCTGTCTTCTCACTAGCAATAAAAAAAGATTGAGAAATTAAGATAGAAAATGAAATACATAACAATTGAAAAAAAAAAAAAATCTCATTTCTAATAAAACCACTTTTCTTGTCCATCTTAATAAAAGACACCCTCCATATATAACCCTAAAATGTTATACTTCATAATGTTAAAATTTGGGTGCCATGCAAAAATACAAGTAATGCAAATACCCCATCTACATAATCCCACAATATTAAGAAAAAAAAAAAAAAAATCACTTCTCACCCTCCTATCAAACGAACAACCAGAATGGTCCCCTTCTTCCCTTCTCCTCCCTTCCCACACCTCTTCCTTCATGCAATCAAATAAACCCTAGAATTCAAAAAAAAGCAGAAGAAACAGATCCAGAAGAAGCTGACAATGGCTAGTCTTTTCCACATTTTCAAAACTGCTGTCGTGTATCCGAGGACTATATAAGGATGGTGATAAATTATTAATCTTGCTTGTAGATATGGAAGTGTGGAACTGAATTCATGGGAGGTTTACGTGGTAGAGTAGGGCTCACGTGGGCTGAGCAACAGTCGCTTTCTGATCAGCGTGAGGTGATTTAGTTGCAGATACGGAATTGGAGCCAAAAGGACCACACAGAAAGGTGTATCTTGTAATGCATAACTTCAAGATTTGATGACGATATCCTACCCCATAATCTTCTTACTTCAATATATATATTTATCAGAGGCATAATTACTTATTTCCTACGTGGGAGCCCGCGTCATCTGTCTAAATATTCGAGAACTCAATGTCACTGGAGATCGAACCCGTGAGGGGAATTACACTAAACCCCGCCAACCAATAGGCCACGGCTTGCGGATATATATATATATA
>NW_018220479.1:515152-529747 GCF_001263595.1 Phalaenopsis equestris
ATATATATATATATATGCATGCCTTGATCTGTTGGTTGGCGGGGTTTCAGTAAATCTCCTCAGGTCAAGGGTTTGAATCCCCGCAACACGGTGGTCGTCGAATAATAGCACATGACGAGAGCTTCTCACCATAGAGCCTAGCGCACAAGAAATCAATATTTGAGCATTTATATACCGATTCTTTATATATATATACCGATTCTTTATATATATATATATATGGTTGAATTTTAGCTGTTTTTTTGTTTGTATTGAAAGAGTCCTATGGATCAATTTATCTTTAATTATTGAAGATCAGTTGTCGGAATGTTTAAAATATTACTGATAGAGATGAGAATTAGAAAGAATATTGGGCATTTATATACATGCCACCCAATTGCTATGCATCTACTGATCTAAATCCTAATAGTTTAATTTTTATATCCATATCACCCAAATATCTCGTATTGCATAGGAAATAACACCATTTTAATGCACATGCAAGCTGATATGTATGTAAAAGGTACTTGGTAGTCAGCTTGAATAGCACTGGAATGAGAATATTTGAACGAGTATGCAGGAAAAAAATATGATAACTATGATAAAAACATGTGCAAAATAATCTGAGTACAATACTTAGTTTTTTGGGGAATTTGGGCACATGTCACACAATTGTTGTATATTTAATTAACATTTTTAGTACCTAAACTTTTATATTTAGATGCATAACACTCAAATTTATAGCATCATGTGAAGAAAATACCACCAGTACTAACTTTTCAGGAGTGAAATATATGTTCTATATATAATTGTACATATCAAATTTAGGTGTTAGACATGTAAATCTATAAAAATTGTGTGGTAAGTATGTGAATTTTCCTTGATTTTAATACTCTCATATAACCAATAATTAATAAAAATAGATAATGGGTTTTGAATATCCGACATCAAAGTTTTTAGGTTATTAGTAATAATCAGTTAGATCTGTAATTTAGATCTATAACTTTCTACTAAAGTGTTTTAGTGTTATTCTAATACTTACCAAAAAAATATCAAGAATATAATCAGGTTTGTGACATGTTTGCGCGGCGCGCGCGCGCGTGTGTCTATATATATATATATATATATATATATATTTATATTTTGACAATGTGCAAGTGCCGATTCTGAGGAGATCTAATGGTTCGTAAGAGAATAGTGCAATGAAGGAGGACCCACTGACAGAAGTTTAGGAGCCACTTATCCAATCAAGTGCAACAGTTCGAGCTAGAGCCGACCCAGCCACAAAAAATGCCAAATGACCTGAATCTGAACCGTTCAATTAGAAACGAGAAAGAGACATTCAAGCCAACCGGCGCAAACAAGCCGATTCAAGTGAAGATCTAGCCTTTCAGCATCTCCACTCATATTAGGGGTGTTCAATAGCTCCACCATCTGTCATCAAGGGTCGACTTCCAGACTTACTAATCCGATTGAACTAGTTTTGTCAACCCGAAGCCAATCAAGCTTAGTCGACCGACAACCCTGACTAAGCCCAAGCGATCGAATTGACCCTCTTGGGATGAAGCCATATAAGCTTAACCAAATGCGCCAAATAACAGTAAGCAATTTTGACCTATATCTGTAAAATACCTAGAATGTCATATACAACCCTTATTAAAGCAAAGGAAAAAATGTAACATCAATTTATTATACTATTTCCCTATAATAAAGGAGATCATTTAATAAACAAAGTGGGTGTAAATATAGTCAAATTTAGCTAAAACGGTCGGGAAAGATAAACATGATTGATAAAATTTACTATTCATTAATATTTTTTCCCTCTTTGACTCACTTTATCTCTCTCTACTTTGTTTTGCTCGATCTCTTAGGTATAATTCATGGATGAATTAGGATTTAACATTCTAAAAGGAATGACGACCATGGATTATGCCATAAATAAGAAGAGGAGCAACCCACTACAAAGAAAAACTAATATAAGATACACCATTAGCATGGAGTGTAGCAGTGAATTTGTGAATCTGCAGATTCGAGAGTTGATGGATCAAATGCATGATGTCATCTGAGTCTCGTTGGCTTAGGGAAAAGAGCAATACCCCTGAGAGGGAAGGCTAGTGTATAATGGCCAAAGAGTCCCCCAAGCTCTAGAAAGGGAGGAAGATCTCTCCTAGTACTTCGATAGTGGTTGATTGACATCAATAGTCAGACTCTCAGTACTTCGATAGTGTTTTGTTGGAACGGATCGACCATCACTGATTCATGCATACTAAAGTACCATGATAGCCAGTGAATGCATTCTCAAGGAAAATATCTGAGGTCGAGCACCCATAAAGGTTTAAAATCCCGACACCAAAGTTTTATAAGGGCAGCACTGATCGGACCGACCATATAGCCTTATGTGAGTCAAATATGTGTCAATTGAGGATCACCGACATGTTGAATTGACGTCTCTTATTTATCAGGTTGAGGGTGTCGGTGCTTAAGTGGTTCAATGCATTACCGCCGAGAGTGATCGCATTATTTGCTAATTTCAAGCGGTTGTTTATGACATAGTTTGCCAGCACCCAAAAGCCTTGTAAAAATTCACAGGCCATCCTGCAGATCCGACAAGGATAGGATGAGATCCTTCACTTGTTTTTCAAACACTTTTAAAAGGAGATGTTGTAAGTGAAGGAGTTGGAGCCCACAGTAGCTCATGATGTCCTAGCTTAAGGGATAAATCAAGGACCTTTTTTTGTACAAGTTGTACTTGTAACAGTCGAAGACACTAACTGAGTTGTTGAAACTAGCCAACAGTTACATATCAGTAGCTAGAAGAATACAACTTCTCCCCCACATTATTCATAACTGAGCAAGCCAACTGCCATCTGCAATAGAGAATCAACCATGGAGAAATTTGGGAGCCAAGAAATAATCCTCACTTTGCTCAAACTTGTCTCAAAGACTCACAAAGACACTTAGATTAGTGCACAACAAACATAGCCCACCATTGAGGGAGTTAAGACATACTTAGAAATAGACTAAATCAAAATTCTTTTTTTCACTTTCAAGGTCATCAAATTCATGAACCATAAGAGGTGTCTTATGACACACTACTTTGGCAGCCTTGGGGTGGGAGGTTTCAGTGTCAACGACCGCACGAGCCTTCTTATTCATGTATTGGGTAACAATCGCTGCCTCTCACTCAGACTCCAAAGTGTCAGAGGCTACCTAATCTACCTCTATTATTCTCCTGAATGCTTTTGATTGTAGCATCCAATTGACAGTTATTGGATCAAGATACTGGTAAACCAAAATTTGTTGTCGAACGACCCTTGTCGCTTCAACCAGTACCCAATCCAACACCTTCTTCTTTGATTTGTCGGGAAGGCCACTAGAGATAACATTTGAGATATTTCAATCATATGGAGAAGAATCAATGCAGATCTAAAGCTTCTAATCCTTCACATTATTTTCTAGTCTCTAGAGTTAAATCTTATCGAGAGAGAAGAGCTAGAGATGGCTATCTAGACCAACCCTGAGATATGTGAAGAGCTCCATTGACTAAGGGATTCTTGATAACGGAAGGGAAATACAATGGTCATAATGAAAACAATGGAAATTGATAGAAACTATGCAAGAATGGTTTCATAGAAATTGAAGAAGTCTCATAGTTCACAACAAAGAAGCAACCTCAAGCTGATGCAAAATTGGTCCTTATAGAAGATAATGTATGAGCTATAACGAGTGTGTTGACCGAAATAAATTCTTTTATTTGAAAGTAGTAACATGTTTGATTATATAATTTTTATATATATATAATTTTGGATTTTGAATGTAATATTTTGATTTTTGAAAATGAAACCAAAAGAACTAACATATTTAATAATTTAAATAACCGAGCTCCTCACCAAAACAATTCACTTATCCTAGAAATAGATACATTCCTTGTTAGCGTGACTCGATTACATAAACTAACGAAAATTTATGATATCCGTTTGGTCTGTGAATCTTTTTATATGTTGGCCGAAAAGTTCTCTTATCTAATATAAAGATTAGATCAAGTTTATATTACCTAGTTTATTCAGTTTCATATAGAGCCTATAGTTAATTACATCTTAAACGACTGAAATCACTTAAGAAAACTCTCGATAATGACCAGAGGTGTTTGTCTTCAAGAGTAGAAACTTTAGTGCTCAAGGTAGGACGTAGAAAACCAAATGAGATTGGATCAAATATGATCAAATATTTTGGGAACCCAAAGGAAAGATAAGCAGGAGATGTCACAAATCTCAAGGAGAACCTCATTAGCTTCCCAAACTATCTTATGGTTTAGCTTTAGTTTCAGAGATGATATTACTTGATGTTTCATCTTGTCATTTTTATTACTTAGGGCTTACATTTGCATGATATCTGATTATGCAAATAACCTAGAAGATAGAAGGATTTATGTCATACCGAATGACGACTTTGGAGTCCTAAAAAGTTAGGGCTTAAATTGCACAACATGGTTGTGCAAAAGCCTAAAGATAACATGAGGATTTATGTCACACTAGGCAGACTACCTCGAAGTCATATGGTTTGTTTTTGTTAAACTAAGGGAAGCTTTTGCTGGTGAAGATCCATTTTGCTCTCTTGAAGATGTTCTTTTCTTGCATCCAAGTCATGCTGCCCACAGAACTTGCTTCGAGCTCCTCGCTGTAGTCGTAGCTCTAAGGTTTGCAAATTGTTTTGTTTTTAATAATTTTTATTATTAAAATGTTTATAAAAGGAATTTTTAATTTAAGTTAAGTGACACTGATCAAGATCTCACGGTTCCTTCGTCTTGACATAATAATCATTTTCGAAGAGCTCAAAATATGATTTAAACAAACATAACATAAACAAATTTAAATACATTCTCAACAAACATTCAAATGAAATTAAACTCAATCAACTAAAGTTTTTAGCTCAAGTGAATTAACCCTAATCAAGGCCATCCAAATCTTCCATTTCCACTAAAATCATTCCAATCTTTAATCTATTAATCTGAGTCTATGAAATGAACCATCTCATAGACACTTATCAATAATCGTGCACAAAATAAGCCAAAACTTTAATCGAGAGTATTCTTGGGAGCCACCACTCCTGAGATGTAATTAATTATAAATTATGCAGTTTAAAAAGATGTTAGGAGTCAAGTTTTAATATTAAATCAAGTTTAACACATAATAACATAGTAATTAAGATTATAATAATAAAAATAAGTATTGCTATCATGATATTATCCTTCATCTCCAAACGATCAAGCATTCAAGAGAATTTTCTTTTCAAAGCTTCTCTACATACATGATCACTATCTAAAGTTAATTCTCGTTATTATCAACCCATCAAAAAATTTTGCAATTGACATATATTATATTTCTATGACAGTAATAAAATTACCTCTCATAACTGTATTTTTTTCTTGATGTATAGTTAAAACAATCCATTCAATAGTTGCATTATAGAATTTTTGAAGCATTTGAAATTCTTGAACTCATTTTAACTTGAAATTCAATATTTAATGCTTAATTAAGAAATTAGACTATTTGTATGATAAATAAATAAATAGTAATTAAGGGCTCATTATCAACATAAAGCATTACATATAAAAAAATAGTAAACTCTTAAGTTCTAATAATAAAAATTTAAGGTTCAAAGCATGGAATAGAAAATATGCATCAGCTGATAATCCTTAATAAAACTCAGTAAAAAACAAAATTTATATCAAAAGACACTACAAAACATCAGTTACAGATATTCAATGCATTCACTAAAGCATCTGTGATTTCTTCCCTCAATTGGATCATCTCTTGAACCCCCTCCCTACTGTCAAAGCCTTTAGCTCTGATATCTTCCTCTAACAATGATTGTTGACCGCGACTTTATATATGCTTAAAAATACAAGATAAATATGGACGTAATAAATATTCAATAATTGTAAAGTCACACTTATCAACGCAAGTATACGTATCGCTCAAGTAATATAAGGCTCTAATGGTGTCCTAGATATCGATCCCACAGGGAGTGGTTTAGAACTGCGAACTAAGATTTTAGAAAATCAATACTTTAATTACAACAACGAAGTTCAATTTGTTTATCTGTCACTAATAAGCAATAGAAATAAATATGTAAATTTAATAACTCTTAAATAACTAATGATACTAAGGAGGGTCTAATTGTGATATTCAATATATAAAAAAACATCATTCTCCTTTTCAAGAAATTATAGTGAATGAATGAAGTGAATTAGTTCAATTTATATTGTGTCAAATATGAGCATAGTTATTCTTTACCCTTTGATCCAGGCAAAAAGAACATTGACTAATCCTACGCTTATTTACTGAATCTGCGGCTGGGTTGGGAGGATATCGGCTCTCACTTCGGAGCTCCCACGTTCTCCTCACCTGAGGGCTAACATCTACACTTCAGCGCCCAAACGATAGAACCGAATTGGGGATTTTAGTCTGTCACTCTAAAATCTCTAATTCTACGCCCGATAATATTATTTCCCTATTTATTTGCATCCAACTTCCAAGGGCTTTAAACTCCTTGAATCTTGGATGTAATCCTCACTTTAGTTGTAAAACTTAATATATTTTAACAAATCAATTGATTGGATTGAAAGTACATTAAGACCGAAGTGAAAAAATCATTACAATTTCTTAAATATTTTCATGGCTTCAACAATTCAAATCACAATTTCACAAATCTCAATACAAGGAGAAAAACAGAGAAAACTACTCAGATCTCATGGAGAGAACACAACAAAACTAAGAATTCATATATAAAATCAAAGTCATACAAACTATAACAAGTAAATAACTTATCTCTAGTTTCTCCCCAAGAACACTCCTCAAAGTTCCTCTGAATCTCTTCCTTTCTTTACAACACATAGAATTCCTCTTCGAAGTAGCAAAGATGAAGAAATCTCTCACTTTCCCTCCACTCTTACAATTTCTCGAAAAATTCCTCACAATTGCAATCTTTCTAATCTCTAGGAACTCTCTCTAGCACTTCCTTTACTCCCTAGATTCTTTCCCTCCTTCTCCAGGCTCTCAAAATTTTGGCCAAAATAGTCTTTTAAAGTTGTGGATGAGCTTTCCCAAGAGTTGCCTAAGCATCTCTTCAAAATTTGGCATTATCCAAAGCTTGAGTAGGCATAACCGTCGAGCTCGCCGTCGGCGGCCTCGAGGGCGTCGTCGGCGTACTTCTGAGAATTTTGTCCTGTAGCCTCGGGAAAAACTCGCTGTAGGCGGAGTCAAGGGCGCCGTCGGCGGACTAGTTCAAATCTCCACATTTTGGTCCTTTTCGCTCCAAATTCGCTTATTTTTGTATCTTTTTGCTCCAATGACCCTAATTCATCATTCATGTAACAAAACATCAAAAATACCTTTCTTTAAAGTGCAATATCATTAAAAATAATATAAAATAGGTATGAAAATCTCAACATATTTTCCTCTGGTCAATTGTCCAATACAAAATTTGATTACTTCAACAAATATAAGCATAGGATCTTCAGCTAAGACCCTAAAATCCTTATCATCTCGAGATGGATGCCTGGTATAAAATTATGCAATGTTGACATTGTCACAATTATCTTTATTTACTTTTTCATGGATTATGGCAGCATATCTCAAAGTATGACACATTTGATTATTCATATGTTGAATGTTCTCTCAATAACACTATGTAGTGATGAGTTTCTCTTATCAAATAATTCATTCCTTCTTCTGATCACTTGTCCCTTGCATTTAAAATAAAAAATATGGTACTTCATATAAGAAAGTGGCTTTAAAATTCCTTGTTGTAACAAATATCTAGAATCAACGAGATAATATTATTCTAAATAATAGCATTATTATTACATCAATTAAATTTTAATTTCTCATGTTAGACCATTTATATACTGACCAAGAGAGGGCATTAGAAATTTGTATTCACATCTCTGAGTTACAAATTCAATATGTGATTATCATAAGCACTCCTCATCTCGTCATCAAGGAGGTAAAACATATGTTGAAGTGTCATAATGCTAAGATATTCTATGTTAGAGACCCAAAACATATAATATATGTAATTTTATTATTGTTTCCAATACATGCATTGACATGTGCCATCAAACACTCTTATACAATCCTTTTTAAAATATTTATGTATGCAATTAATTTTTGGTAAAAAATGCATACAAATAAAATGTAAAATATAATGAGTACCTTAAAGAATGACATATATCTAGTATCGTAACGAATTTCTTTTGGTGTATGCCCAAAAGTGCGATCCATGTTTTTGACAATATTGTTTAACAATCTAACTAACACATTAAGCCTAATATCAAAATACATATTGATAGTCTTGATTAACTGTTAAAATTGCTCTAAAGTAGCACATATTGACTCATTATATGACATTATATATAAAGTGATAGTTAGTACTTCCCTATATGAAAATTGGAATGATTCATTCAAACCTTAAAGATATTACAATTAATTTAGTAAATAATAATTTTTTTTTCCTTAGATCTGAAACATGTTTTGAATTATATATTGATGAACTTCGAGTAGTTCTGCAATTCATTTGTCACCCATAGATGAGAATGAAATTCCCAGTGTCTTACACAAATATATATTGTAGTGTTCATTGATGATACATATTGTAGTTGATAAAATTATTATTCATTATACTGTCTCTATCATTTCATCTTTATTTTGTTGATTCATCTCATCATTTTATGCATGTCAAAGTATAATACACATCATGAACTAGACAAAAAGTGAACTAGTAGAAATAAAAAGTACTACAAAATGTTCAAATACAACTCACATATGCAATAACACAAGCAGATAAAAATATATCGTTAATATAAGGAAATACATATTGTTTGAATAGATGTTCGAATAGGTGTTCAAGGCATAAGCACATAAGTAAAACATATAGGGTGGAAGTCACATAATCAAAGAAATACAAATTTTTCAAATACATGTTCAACTTATTTAAAACCAAACTTAAGTGTAACTAAAAAATAAAGAGTTCAATTAGACTAATTGAATAAGAAACAATGGAGGTAATGAATCCTTCGCTTTGGCATCGTCGTCATAAAAACCTCTCCCTTTCTTGGACTTCAAAAATTTTTGTTGAGAATAAAAAGAATGACATATTCTTGATTATTTTGGGAACAAAGTCCAATAATTTAATGACTTCTATCATATTAGGGTATGTGAGCACCATATGTCATACTATGAAAAGTTGTAACAAACTATGAAATTTGTTCAATTAAAAATTGGGTGTCGACACCGAGATATATCGAATCAAGTTTCTCCACCAACTTAGAGTCTATGCCACAATTTTATTTTATTTTATTATTAGTTTTTTTGTTTTTTTAGTTTTTTTTTTAGTTTTTTTTGCATTTGACACTACCTATATTTAAGAAAGTCAAGGTTCAAATTATATGAAAATTTGGAGAATTTATATAATGTCTTCTTCTAACCAAAACTTTTTCTCTCTCCACTCCTCAAATGCATTTACTCTTTACTTAATAGGATTTCAACCAAATCCAATTGCTCCTTGATTTACCTCTTTCCACAGTTTTCAATATTTTTCAGTTAATCACATTTTTTCTTAAACAGACTTTTATCATACACTCTTCCCAATTTTTTAATAGAAACTTTAGGTTATGTTTTGCCAACTATCTTTATTGAAATGTGATGTTGATATGTTGCTTAATTTAATCTCTTTTAAGCATAAATGAAAGGCAAAAATCTTCATCTCTTTCTCATTCTCTCAAGTAGCTGATATCCAACATTTTGTTTTCCTATTTCTTGTATTAGAACAATAAAAAGTTGGAAAAAATTAATAAATTAAGCTTTTAAGTAAGAATTAATAAAAAGAAAAAAGTGTATAGAAACATAAAATGAACAAGCAGCTAAAGTAGAGCTCAATGAGGTCATTTTGTCAAAGAAGATCACCAACTGCATTCGATCATTATATAGGTGTAGAAACTTGGGCTATAAAATCAAGTAGTATTATGTTTGAGTGTATCATGTGGGCTATAAAACCAAGTAGTATATGTGATTGAATATGTCGTCCAATGATAACAAAATAGTGAAAATGATTATATGAATCACACCTATTGATCGGTTGAGCCCTTTGTATTTTTTTACATCATCGGTATGCATAACATAATCAAAGCAACATAGCCAAAACCTGCACTACATATAGCATATACTATGTTATTGCCATATCAAAAACCTTCAACACACAACATAGATGAAAATAAATCCCTCCACACATTAAGAAATGCATCTTATTTTTCACGTGCAACTAGAAAAGTAATAAATTTCAACAAAAGTTAACCATTGTATATGCTAGAATGTATAAGTGAAATAGCCATGAGGAAAATAAATACTTATGTGCATGCATAAGAATTAAGTCATACGTATTACCTTCCAAATATATGTTAAAATACCACCCATCCAAATTAAAATCCATCAACACAAATCAAAACTAGAGTAATCCCACAGTCTCCATAGCATACTCACAATAGTTTGTAACAATACCACTTGGTCCTTAAAGTATTTACAAACATAGCACAAAACTCTTATCTATTTACATATATTTAATATCACAACACACACCTCTCATGTACATACATACATACATAACACAAAATTCTTAGGTTCACACCTAAACTTTCATCTTTATGCACATACCACTAAAAACATTAATAGCAATTACAAAAATGAAATTGTCAAAACTGACATGCACATTGTCATGCCTATGGTCTCATGCATGTAATAAGTTATACATGTTTAAGATGTAAAACACATACAAAAATGAGTCGTATGTAAGTAAATATTCCAAATTTATGTTAAACCTCCACTCACCCATCTAAAGCCTATAGCTATAACCACAATCACGACAATCCAACCAAATCAAGGTGCATACAATTCTTTTATATTGACAAAGTTCACACCTAAACTCTCTTTGTTATGCTCATAAATTCAGATCATGAAATGTTGGCCTAACCAACAACTTTAATCTAGCCAGAGCAATCCCACCAAAACAATAACAAGCCCACAAAATTGTTGATGTGAGACATTTCTTGAATAAGAACTAGAAATTAAAAAAGCTATAAAACCACTCGGTTCAATTGCATTTACATACATAATACATAAATCTTATGTCTTCAAATATTTTTAATATCACAACACACACCTACATACATACCACACAACTCTTAGGAATTTACAAATCTCACAACTAAACTTTCATCTTTACACACAAATATCACACCTAAACACCACAAAATTTTGAAGCAAGTATAAAAATAACAATGTCAAAAGTGAAATGCACCTCTAACCAAAAAAGAGCACTCCTATTTAATCCACATTAAGCCAAAAAATTTTGAGACAAATAATGGATCCAAAAATTTCAAGGACGTAGCATGAAATGTATTCAATACGACCATGAAACTAAATAGTTTCAGAGTACATAAGTGATTGCATTTTCAAAAACCTTATGAATATGATGAAAATCCACATATCACATCAACCCGAAACGCATCATATTCCAAAAATGTGCGTATCGAGAATCACATAGATACATATAGAGGAATCGAAGGGAACAACATAAATGAGAAGTAGCTTCAAGCATCGATATGAAAGGAAACCATAAACAAGGTGAAGAAATCGAGTAGTGAGGGGGGCAAACCAAAGTTTGTTTGAGCATCATCATCTAATGCGAAAATTTTGTTTGAACATAATTCTTAAATAAAATAAATTATTATATATACATATATATTTGGGAAAATAATAAATATACTTTTCAGAAAGTATTTTACTTAAATAATATTTTAAGAAAGTGACAATGCCACCCCCAAACTTTTTCTTCCACATTTCAAAATTTCACTTAAATATCAAATTTCATGGTAAAACCCCTACCCTTATTTTTCATTTTTATCAATACATTGATTCCATAGTTAAAAAAAAAAAAAATTGGCTGGGTCTTTAATTTATAATTATACCAGCCCCCAACCATCCTCGTGTGCCTAATTATTCAAGGACCACCCTCACTACCGCAAATTGGCCGTAGGAGGATTCAAACCTGAGAACTGAGGGGACTTACAACTTTCAAAGACGTTGCTCTGCTCCCAACAAGTCATAGCTGGCAGGGGGCGCACGCGCACACGCACATACAAATATATATATATTGTTGGGTGATTTTATTAAAAAAAATGGACTTTCATCCTTGATTGTCGTCCCTCCCTAAATGCACTAGACCGCCCATAATGAAGAGGTAAATTCGGCCATTTTGTTAGGTGAGCTTAGTTCAACCATTTAGGCAAGTGGGTCCAGTTCAACTATCTCGTTAAGTGGGCACTATTCAACTATTTCTATAAGTGAGCTCAATTCATCCATTTCAGGAGGTGGGCCCAATTCAAACACCTCTGCATGTGGCTTAATTATCATGTTTATTGGATATATAATCATATTTGTCTACACAAGTCACTTAAATATATATATATATATATATATATTTAATTTGTATTAAGAAGATTTACTCAAATGTTATGTATTTACATATGAAACACCTAAAGTTTAATTTATTCATATCTGTCATCTTATATATACATGAAAATATATATTTTACTTTCAAAAAATTAAAATAATTATGTTTTGTGATATTGAACATTCAGCTGATATAACTATAAAAATAAAATTTAAGTGTTAGATATGTAAATACGTAAGAATTGGGTGGTATATATTTAACTCATATCATATCTAATTTTTTAAGAAAATAGAAACAACACATTTGTCCTCTGTGTAGTCCGTATTCCTGCATGATTGTTGAGAGCTTAGTATATTTGATCGTCTACAACAAAATTTTCTCATGTAACACGAATGTCGAACTGTGATAGGATCTCGCAAAAATTGTTTAAATAAAATTATTCAAATTTTGACTAAAAGTCATTCAGAGACCTGGTTTCAAGTCGTCCAATAGACCGGCTTGACAAGACGGACCCAACGGTATCGAAGTCAATCTAATCCGAGTCAAATCAAGCATAGATATACTTTTTAAAGTTTTCTATATACATTTGAAAAGTAAAACATATGTCGAATTTGGTGAGCTGATATTCAAATTGAGCATCATCTAACGATCATAAAATCGCTCATTTCTGATAACGTTAAGATACTCAAATGTCTATCAAACGTGGTCTGATCGAGAGAATCTCTTCAGACCGTTCGATCAGAGTGACAATTATCCCCCTCAAATTCAGATTTTTAGTTATATCAAAGGGTATTTTGTTTTTCCCCCCTCTTGAAATATCAATTTTGTCTCTCTTGAAATATCAGATTGCTTTAGCTCCTCTCATGTAAGGTCTAGGGAGACTGTTGACCACTAAAAAAAGAAGCTAGTTCCGCCCTCCGAATACCTGCTGAGTTCTTGTGTAAATATAAAAAATTAATTAACCAATCTACCCCTAGACCTTACTAGCTTCTTGGGGTCTACATAAACTCAATGATATTTACACAAGAACTCAGACCATGTTTGATAGCCATTCTTATCAAACATAAATAGATATGATAAATTACTTTCTGATATTTCAACTAAAAATCAATTCTGTCGTTAATACATCAATACTAAAAATAATAATAATTTCACTCACTCGAAATACGAAATTTAAATTCAGACTTTTAAACAGTTTAGAGTTCTATGGAATTTAAAATCAATTCTGTCGTCTAAATTTATCCAACCCATGGAATTAACAAAACTCATTCTTTCGATTTATAGTTTGAATTTTCAATCTGTTAGAGAATTCTGCGGCCAGAATCTCATACCAGAGTACACAAAACCGAAAAAGGGGAGCAGATTTCGTTTATAAATCAAGCAACCAACGCCAGTCGGATCAACGGGAAGAGGAGCGAGCGGCAGTGATCTCTTTCTCCTTCCCTTGAATTCCTCGCCAAATTATTTAAAAAGATTTGCAGATTCAATCGATAGCCATAAAGAATCTATCTGCAATAGCTCTTGGGTTCGTTTCCATTCTCCTTGCACAACCATCGAATTCCGGCGACATCTTCTTCCCCGCAAAGATGCCACCTTTTCTCACAACTGATTAGCTTTGCACTCCCCTGTATCTCAAAACAGACGAGCCTTCTTCGCTCATAAATCAAAAATGGTACTTCAAGAAGAAAGAAACCACAACAATGGCTGCCGCAGGGAAAGATCTGGTTTCATGCCGAAGAAGCACAAGGCGAATAAAGTTCCGCAGCGTGGGCTCGGCATTGCTGCTCTTGAGAAGCTTCGAAGAGAAGACCAACAGAGCAGGATTGCCGGCTGGTTCTCCGCCGGCGACAATACCACCACCGCTACAGCTTCCACTGGAGGCAGCGTGCATCTCTCCTCTGGCGTCATATCACCCGCCCCCTTTCTCCCCGCACTCGAGCAAAGCACAAAACCCTGTTTTTTCGGTTCTTCGCCATTATTTGGGAATTCAGTACAGAGCGAAAGTTCCTCCATTTCAAGCTCGCGGTTGCCTCTACTTCCCAGGAAGCTGCAAGAGGGGCAACAAAGATACTCACTGGTTCTTAAAAACTTGAAAACAGATATATATAT
>NW_018220479.1:529770-542458 GCF_001263595.1 Phalaenopsis equestris
ATATATATATATATATATATATATATATATATATATATCAAAATCACTTTTTTTCTTAGTGATGAGCATCAATTGTTTGATTTTAATGTATATGCAGCTGATAAGGAACTTTCTGTCACCTCCTATGTCTTCTGGAGCTAGTCTTCAGATAGAGCCCCCTTCAAACCAAAGCTACGTTAGCATTAATCCTCCTTCCATGCCCGTGCAGAAAGTAATTCAGCAGAGTTCCCTCTATGCTCTAAAGATCACTTATTTTTTCATTCTCTATTTTATTTGCTAGCTGTCTCATTTTTAGTTTGCAAATTTGAAGCGTTCTTGGGCCTTTCATCCGGGCTCAGCTCTAGAATCTGGTAACGATCCCAAAAGAATTGCTTTGTCAAGGTATTGAAACCAAAAATTGTTTTTTTATTTTTTGGATGTATGATTCATAAACTCTATTGATTAAATGCGTTTAATCGATTGCCAAGTTCAAGCTGTTCTCGAATCAAGGTTGGAGCTGAAGCAGAAGCTTCTAAGCTTGATGGAAGCTTGCTCAGCCTGGGTCTTCTGCCTGTTTCAGAACCGAGCTCCATGCAAACAATACCATTTCATAAACACTATGCTCATAATCTGCAACATATTCAGGTAAATTCTATCATATCATTAAAGGCAGTATTTTTTTTTTTTTTATTAATTCATTCTACTTCATGTCATCAATTCAGAAAAACAGAGAGGAAAATATTTCAGAAGCTATTGGTCCACCCACTCTTTACAATTTCATGGGCCTGCCTCATGATCTCATTAATGAAGCAGATACAGAATCCAAAGATGAATTCTAATACAGATTATCTTTGAAAGTAGAAAGCTTGCAAAATTAAATTTTTCGATGTATAGTTTTCCGTATCATGCAGTAATTTCTTCTCGTTTCCTTGCTTCAATCTAGTATGTTCCAGGCTTTCAGCTCCATTGTTGTTTGCAATTATTGGCAAAGCATGAATCAAAATTTACTAGCAATGGATTTGAAGAACTGATACAATTAAAAATCATTATAAATTCATGCTGTTTCAGAACAGAACAAGAATCTGAGTTGAAGACTTGAGGAATTGAAATATTTAGAAAAAGTTGATGGGTGCTGAATTCATGTGAGGTTGCAGAGCAGAGTGTGTTTAAATGTTATGAGTCAATACGGATCTGAGGGTTCGGTGAAAGATATCAAAATTCGGATATGATAGGATGGTGGTCATTTTCATGGCAAGGCCTGTGCAGTCCTACCAACCATTTTACTGAATTAGGGACCACAAGCATCACATGATATATTATGAATAAATACAATATATTTATTATAAATAAAACAACATGAAAAAAAGAATCAGGGCTGTATCTGAATGGGCCCTCAAGAGTTATTAGCCTTGCAGAACTAAAATTCTCTTTTGCATCTCTCTCTCTCTCTCTCTCTTGTGGAGATTATTGCATGTATATGATCACTGTTGTATTTAGGACTTCTTTTAAGATGAGAGAGAAGAGCTAGAGAGAGAAATGAGAATCAACATTCTCCTAAACCCTAAACTAATAATATATCATTAATATTCTCAATAACTCATGTATTCTATTTCAATCTACTTGAAGATGTCTGTAGATTGAAAAAAACAAATAACTTCTCTAGTGACCAGCAATACGCATTTGGATGGTCAAATGATTTTAAAGTTCATGAGTGTATGGGATGTAAATCGCTCAAATATGATCGAGCTAAGCACCTGTTCGCGTTTGAAATTGTTTTTTTGTTCAAATTTATTTGTGAAATTTATATTTGTGTATGGTTCGATTTATTTGAATTTGGCTTGAATTATTTATTTAATCTTGAAATAGCTCGATACTTATTGAAAATTTATGTTTTGTTAGAAGTTTGAAATAGTTCGAATTGAGTTCGTTTGATTAGCTTGAATTTTTTTTTTTTTAAATGTAGAGAATTTTAAAAAAGTTTTGAAATTTAGAAGTTTTTATTTCTATACATTATAATTACTTGCTTTATAAAACAAAAATTATCTGCATGAAAATCCTAAATACCAAACTATTGAGAACATAAAATAAAACCGAAAATAACATACAAGTTGAGCTTAGTAGTCTTGTGATTCACCTCAAGGACTCCAACCACGCTACAAAAACTCAAGAATCAAGATAGAGAATAAATGCTACTCTACAAATATCCGGGAGAGCGAAAAACAAATAATGAGTGTACAAAATAGGAGAGAGGACTCAGACCGAGATGACAATCCAAATATTATGCTTTCGAACTCGTCTTTGTCAAAGTTTTGTGTGAATAGGCTGAATCTTGAATAGGCTCGATGCCTTTTCCCTTTGCTTTCAGTCCATTAAATAATAATCTTCTTACAATCTATTTTAGGTACAAAATATTCTGGATAATCTTGTTTAGCTAACTTAATAATGCATATTCATAATCTAAATATTCAACTAAGAGAGAAATAAATCAGAATAAAGCAATTGGAATTAATTTAAATAAGAAAGCTCCTACTTATAGAAAACACCTAATTTAGCTGTCTGATTTTCGTCCTTCCTAATTGACAGTCTTTCGATCTCGCCACACAGAAGTGCTCAGGTGCTCACAGGGGATTAGAAAGAAGTGGACAGGGTCAGAGAAAGAAGTCAAAGACTCAGAGTATGACATCGACGAGAGTGTGGCGACCACGAGTTTTAAATGGCTTAAATTAATTTGATCAAGTTTTAGCGATTTGATGGATGGTGGATTGTTAAAATATGATCAAACGGCTCAAATTAATTCAAAAAAAAAAAAACATAAAATAATCTAATTATTATGTTAACCTCTTTTAAAATTATATATTTAAGTTTTAAAAAATTTATTTTTTTTATTCATAATTTAGATATGTAAATTAACACTCATAATTTATAAGTTATATATAATGTCACATGTCATGGCTTGTTGGTTGGCGAGGTTCACTGTAAGTCTCCTCAGGTCATAGGTTCGATCCCTAGTAGTGCTGAGTTCTCGAATATTTAGACACATGGCGCAGACTCTCATCATAGAGTCTAACACATGGGAAGTCAATATTTGGATCTCTTTAAATTGAGTCAATTCAAGAAGAACACGTTCAAACACACGTTGTTTGCGTTCGACTAATTTTATTATTCAAATAACAAAAATTTGCTCGTGTTAAGCTCGCTAGCTTAATGAACAAACCGAACCAACCAAGTTTACAAGTTGAAGACAAATTATTCACGAAAAATGAGCTTTTTTGACAGCCCTTTGTGAGCACAGCGATAGTTTCATGATAATTTTATCTCTTAGAAGGATTTAGATCCATATTCCACCAAGTTCTTATGTATTTATATATCTACCAACTAAGCTTCAATTTTATATAAATGCCCCCTTACCCTGCACATTTTACATCGTAATAATTACATATTTATGATTTTGATGTGATAAAAGATTTGGGTGGTAAGAAAATAAAAAGCAAAATTTAAAGATTAGATATATAAAATTAAACATAAGATATATCTTAATGTAGTAGTAAGTTTGACATGGGATAGAGAAGTCAATTCTGTATATAAATATACTAGCTACTGTTTATTAGAGGTAAAGAAATAACTGATGTAGGATAATTGTAAGGTTTAGGTGCTAGAATTAAAAAAAATATTAGAGATAAATAGGTGTATAAAATTAAAGATAACAGTAAGAAAACCAACAGTCTAACAAACTTAGAAGTACATGATTTTTATTTCAACAATAAAAACAAACACGACATCCAAATGACTTAAAATAGTTAACACAACTTAAACCATTGCCAAAATAGCTTGTAAATGCTTAAAGACAAGCAAAGAAAAAGAATCAATGAATGAATTGAGCTCCAAGCTGGTCTCCAATGCTGAGCTATTTTATTAAGGCATCCATCAACTCAGAAGTTTGAGCCAAAGAAGTCTTCAATATAGATTATAACTCCCAATCAAAAGAATTTTTTTAATATCAATTTATTAAGAAAAGTTATTGAAATGAGCATGAGACTTAGGATAGATACACTAATAGTTAAATAAATTCTTAACTAGAATGCTTAAGCATATAAGTGAGAGACCATAACTTAGTATTGCTATATCACCATATTTTTTAACAATTCGTTGTGGAACTAAACTAATACTTCCAAATGCTTAAAAAATCTTCCTATTAAATGAGAGTTTTTTACTTCAATCATCACTCTGCCATGAGCATAAGCTCTATCAACTATATGCACTTAGAGACCACTTGACTCTATAGATCCACTATGAAAGTTGCCCACTTTTGAACTTGGATAAACCATGGAAAATTGGAAACAAAGTTTGATCAGATACATCAATATCCATGTACATTTTTAACCAAAACGTGTGTGAAAGAGTCAACGTCTTAGTATTTTAGTATCAATACAAATTATAATGTCATGTGGGACTAAGAAAATACTCTACAAGTTTAAATAATCTCTTAGTCGACCTCATTTTAATCATCTCTTTCTTCTTTGACCCCTATCCAATCCTATCTAAGTCTAGGACTCTTTCGTAGTATCCCCAGATTTTTTGGCCAGGCCTGACCTTTCCTAGTCGGACTGGACTAGGTTCGACTAACCACAAATAGCTTAGTGGGTCCAGTCCTTGTTGGACGAGTCCATGGGTTCGGCTTGGAGAGTTGTGGCCAATAACTTATGTTATACCTTTTAACTATGATCTCTGTAGTAAATTTTCACTATCACGACCACCAACAATAGTCTTTATGACTAACCATTTTCTTTGTAGCAACCAACTATGACCTTTGTGGCCAAATACTATTAGTACAACTTCCAACTATGACTTCTATGGTTAGCTATCATTATAGCAGCCACGGACTATAACTTTTATGGTCAACTAATATCCTTATAACAAGCAACTAAAGCCTTTGTGACCAACTAATACTGTTATAGGTTCCAACTAAGGCCTCTATGGTCAGTTACTACTATTACAACCATCACTTGAGTCTCTGTGGCAACCTATTGCTATTATAGTCAAGAAACATATTTGTTGCAGCATAATAATGATAATTATAGCTACATTATTATTATATATTTATGATTGTCAGCTTTGTAATTTTATATTTTCTAATTCAAGAAAAGAGTGAATATATGTATTTATATTACATTGTGGGCTACAAATACTAGGCTAGCCCCGTGATTTTTTCTCATTACAGGATTTTTCCACGTAAAAAATCCTAGTTTTTTTTTTTTTAATGAGTGTGTGTTGGATTTTATGCAACGCTAGGACTACAAATTATTACTTTACCGCCATGAATTTTCAGGCACATTACAGTCCCTAAGCACGATTGTTAGTATAATATACAATGTTGTCCTAACGCTAGGACAACATTGTTAGTTGCGATAAGAGTTCGAGCGAGTTTAATTTCAATTTCAGTCTCAAACTTTATTCAAAACCAAATTTATTTTAGGCCGAGTTGGCTGGACCCAAAATTCATTTTAATCTCTCTCTCTCTCTCTGGTTTTTATATAATAAGCATGCTATAAAGCTTAATTTATTTTTTATTTTAAGTAAACTATTAACCTTTCATTATTATTTATGTAGTAACATTCCATTATTTTGCTTTATGCGGTTTTGTTTATATATATATATATATATATATATATTGTATATTATACTATATATTATATGCAAGTTATATTACTAGACTAAGGATCCGTTTGGGGAGACACCACAGTTTTGTCTGTTTGAATAAACCATATTTTGACATCCTTTTCAAAAAACTACCGATGAAACTGCATTTTCCTACCGGCTCTAACTAAGTGCAGTGGAATAATTGAATGTCTTGATCTCTCGAATTTAGTGATTGTAAATTTATAAGATTCATTAAATCTTGCATGTAGTAAAACAGGCCCTGAACACCATGAGGTGGTGCAGCCTGTTGAAAATTTTTTTTCCATTTTCCAATTGAGCCTGTTTTATTTCTACTGGTGAGGTTTTAAATTTATTATATTTGAAGAGATTTGTAATGTCTGTTCATATAAATCTAACGTTGGATTTATGGTTTTATTTAATTTATCATAATTCTTAAGAAATCATACTTAACTTTTAAAAAAACTCAACAATCTTTTTTCTCTAAGTCATTGATAAATCTCTAGAATTTCTTTTTTTTCAAATTATTATCATGACTTGCATATACCTCAAATAAAATGTAAATTTCTTATCGACGAAATAATAATAAGAAAAAAGAATTGCTCGATACCAAATTCGACGTAGTTTTTTTATCATTACTATTGCGTGCGAGAAAATTCTGATTCGCTCATAAATCTTGTCATAGTTCAATATAATTTCCAACACATACACAAACAAATATGTAAGAGAAACTTATTTTTTATGTGTAAACCACCTAGAAAGGGAAAAAATAATAAGACCTCGTGATAGGAGGTAAATTTATGTGATTTTACTGCATTAAATATTATGTTACATCCCTTATTTATCATGATATTACACTTAAAAAATGTGCTGTTATTGTGTTGTGCAAGTTACAGTGTTTAGACTACTTGAGGAAGAAAAAATGGTAAATTAGGAGCCAAAAAGGGCGATGAATGAAAATGTGTAGTCAGGTGCACCCACACCTCATATGGAGCGCACCCATGCCGGAATTGGCGCACCAGTGCCGACCAAGAGCACACCCACACTGAACATGTGCACCCCCACTAGTACTGTGTTGCACCTGCGCCGAGACTGGCGCACCATGCGTCTTTTGGGCACACCTATGCCACAAAACAACCAGTTCCTTTTTGACAGGTATTTTTCATGTTGATTTTAGATGGAGCTTTAAAATAGAAGCTAGGCATGACTTCGGGTATCGGCCAATGTTGGAGGTTTTGTACAGCAAATATGAGTGTTGCAATACAAACCCCAAGGCTCTCTTCTTCCTTCTTGAATGAGGGAACTTCTACCGTACATTTTCTATAGTTTTATGTTGAGGCTTTTCTGAGAGTAGAGAAAAGAGGTTGAGCACATCTGTATGAGACGAGATTGTCAAATAACTTGTATTGAACTAAGAGAATAGCGATGTATTGTAAGGGCCGATTGAACCAGTGAGTTTTTTTTTTGTACTTTTTGCATTGTATTTCATTCTACTCCCTGTACACAAGCATTTGTGCATTCCTATTTCATGAATTGTAAGTAACCGCACTTTCATACTCCTGTGATGTAAGGCGTGTAATTCTTTTCTTGTTTCATTCTATAAATTTTTGTTTTCTAGACGTCTTTTCCATGCATGCATTTCATATGATGTGCCAAATTTTTTATCCTAGTATGCTTTGATTAAGATACAATTGAATAGAATGTTAAAATTACTTGTGATCTAGGACTTCTGCTTGTCGCCTAGAAGAACAAGTAGGTTAACATACATACTATACTTGAGGGTTTGATCTAATGCTCATTTGGACCTAGAAAGTACAGACCACAGAAACTCAGAAGGTACACTATCAGCTGGTTAGCCCATGAGCAGTAACTCCGCAACCTCAGATGGCACAATATCAACATCCCACTCCAATTTTTAATTTTTTGGACTGAACAAAACGTAAACCTTCGAATAGAATGGCTAGATAAAAGGAAACAAAATCATAAATTATATCATTCCTTTCAAGCCATGTATTATAGATCAAAATTCCAACAACGATATATACTTTCACCACCAGAGCAATAAATAGACAGTAGTACAATCATACTACAAGCTCACCCTCCATTCTCAACATGATTCAGCAATGCCTCCGTACATTGAAACAAAGATGGGTCGCCATAAATCTCAAATGGTCTCCAGGAACTATACTCCAACCATTATCACGCTGTGTAAATTCACAATTTAATTGAATCCCAAGAATTTAAAAGTCATAAAAAAGTATTCCTGACAGCATAACGTGAAAATTATTTCATAAATACAAATCATTTCAAGTATACATTTCAATGTTCTAAATAAAAATAAGACACATGGCTAACAAAAAAATGCAACCTATTTGGCAGAAGCAATTTCACAATAGTGCACTAGAACTTGTACAAAATTTGCGCAATAATTTGAAAAATATGTTTATGATCTTAAACCACATAACATTGAACATCTACATCACCTCGAGTCAGACGTCACCAAGCCTAGCAGCCCATTTTTACTTCAACTAAATAAAATCTCCATAATCAGCAATATGAGCTTCTGGGGCAGTTCTTGATAATATCAATCAATGGCTGAGATTAATGGCCTTTTATCATATAATTTTTGAAGGAGAAGCAACTCGTAGTATTTTGGTATCACTTGCAGAGCTCGGAGACAATGATTATGGAGAAATCGCGTGATTTCAAATGAATAAAAAATCTGCAGCACATAATGCTTTCAGAAAAGTGCAGGATTTGGTCTCTTTAGTTGGTAGAAATGTGGCGCCGCTTCAATGAGCCAAGATGGATCAATGGCAATGACATTGTGCATATAATGCTTGTCAGTGGAGACGAGAGAATGGTAGACCACCCACTTAGGGTTAACTCTGCAATAAAACAATCAAAATATAAAATTGTAAGAATGTCCGCTCTCCGCCGACGTTTTAAGATCAAATCGAAAGTGGCGGGCGCATCATTTTCCATTGATTATATAATTGATAAATGATGCTATTAACTTCTGAAATGTAAATCTGCCAACATGAAATAGATCACATCTTATTTGACCAAAAAAAATAATAATAATAATAAACCATAAAATTGCCTCTTTGCAAATCAATCGAGATAAAATGTCAAGGAAGGCAATGTTTTTCCTGAGCCTCAAATTGATTACTGAATGGATACAAAAATCCTTACATTCAAGACCTCGCGTATGTGTCTCAAGGCTAGTCCACGGTAAACAATAAAAATGAAATTTTGATATCGTTCAATATCAAAGCGTACACCTTTTATTAGCCTCAAAATAATATATCAGAAACGAGGACTATGCTTACCGAATAAGTTATTTCAACTTTTCAACCTGCTGGTTACTGCTTCTCCAAGGCCAAATCCAAATAATTCCGACAGAAATGAGTACGATGAAATTTCATTTGATTATTGGCGCATTTACATGCATAGCACTCAAATCTTTAATATCACATTAGCACAATTACCACCTTTTAAGAGTGAAATCCACATTGTCATGCAAAGAAAGTACCAAAATGCTATGTATGTAAAATAAATATGAAATTGAGGTGTGAGATATCTAAATATATAAGAATGGTGTGCTACGTATGTAAATTTCCCTTGATTATTTCCATAACTAAACAAAACAGTCAAGCCTGACAATACAGAAACCAAGATATATTGGAACTAAATATTAGCAGCAGAATAGCATTGACTAATTGGCGCAATAGAAAGCCTGTAAATCCTAACCGTCTTGCAAGTTCCCTTACCTAAAAAGTACTGATGATGGATGGATATACACTTCCTGGGAACTTCTAACCGTTTTGTACATGCCATTTTGACTGTATTCCTACAAAATACAAAATATACCAAATTTATTAGAAATTCTTTATTAGAATCAAGAATTTAAGAACTAAGCTTTTTCTCAAAAATATGGAATCATACATCCAGTAAACAATCAGCAAAAAAGCCATGAGGTGAGTAAATAGTTTCACAACAGTAGACTGAACTCAGAAATTGAGTTGACTTACATACATGACAAATAATTTTTATGTATCTATTTTTCTAACCCCCAAGTATTTAACATCACATCAAAAATACAATTAATGATACCTTTTCTAAAGTTAAATGTGCCTTTCATGCATATGTTTTGAAGTGATTGTAACATTAAGATGTCATGTAAGTATAAACCAAAGCTTAGTTGTAAGAAATATAAATAAATAAGATTTATGTAGCATTTAGGTAAATCCTCCAAGAAAATATCTAAAAGAGACGATCTAAGCCTAAAACCAAAGTTCAACTAAACCAACAAAGTTGAAAAACTGTAAGTGAGATGTGATTTTAAGGCGTCAAGAAAACATATTAATTGATTGCAATAAAAACCATACATTAATACATATACATATAAATATATATATATATATATATATATATATTAGAAAAAGTCTGAGGGCAAATATATTAATACAAAAAAGATACGAAAATGTTGTATGAGAGGACCTAAAAGAAAGCTCAACTCATACAATACAACACACACAAAATTCAGATAAAGCAAAAATACAAAAAGGTAAAAAATCAAAAAGCCACAAAATGACACAAAAGTGCTAGGGTGTTCTACTTTAGTCCTCCTGCCTCTAGTTCTCGGAAGTGAGCCGGCTAACAAATTGGTAAGGTGTGTATCATTGCCCGTAGTAACCAAAGTATCATCCATCAGATTCCTGAACTCAAGTAGATCTTCATTCTTCTTCTTCCTCCTAGATGTGTAGACCTGTCATTCCTCATCCGATGATTGACTCATCTGATCAGTAGATTCCAAAGGTAGTCAGATAGGTGTAGGTCGTCGCACGTTTTGATCCCCATGAGCCTGAGTAATATTAACATCTTTCTGAACCTGATGAGGATATTAGGCGGTTGTGAAGCAGTAGAAATATTTCCAGTTGTATTATCAGTGATAGGTTCTAGGGCAGGCGGGGTCTGAAGAAACTCCCTCTCCCCCACGATAGGAGGTTCCAAAAACGAGGGAGCTACAACTGGGGATTGAATAATTGTCATATTGTTTGTCTGATCAGGAAAATATGGAATCACCTCTAGCGGAGCAGCTTACTTTTTTGGTCTGAGTTGAGGATGTAGATGGTAACATTGAGAACTGGAGTGTCCGAACATACGATAGTTCGAACAATACGATGGAAAAGGTCCAATCTCTACCTTCTGCCAATATCCATGGTGTTGTGTGCCCAACCAGATTTCCTCAGAAGCGGGTGAAGTGATGTCTCTTTCAACAAGTACTCTGGCTTCAGAAGGACGAAACAGATTAAAAGTAGGAATGTCCGTCTTGAGTGGCTTCCTATAAGCCTGAGGCAATAGAGTACAATGGCAATAGAGTACAATATTTTTTGAGAAAAATAATGAAATTTCAAACCAGAGAGATGAATCCAAACTGGAATGATTGGCGACTCCGTCTGTGGGTCAAAATCCACAGACCATTTTAGAATCTTCATTGCTTTGTTATCAATCCATATTATCTTTCTAGCAAATAAGTGCATGTAATCTTCTTCATAGCTAATTTGAATAAGAATGTGTCTTCAACAAACTGCATAAGTTCAATTCTTTTGCAAATGATCTTTATTTTGGGATGACCATATATAAATTTCCGAACCAAATTTTTCTTTAAATGAATTCAAAGGGGAGCTTCCATCGGTCTTTTCATTGGTAGCCTGCAGAGAATGAACGAGTGAGAGAGACGACATAGAGATCGAGAGAAGAAAAAGTTTTGTGCATGCCCTAGCCGATCAATAAATGAGAGGAAGAAAAGAAGTCACCACCTATATGCGTGGGACGCTTCGACTCTTGCATAGCCTAAAGAGGAAACCATAGCACAGGGAAGAAGAACCGCAACATCGTCGAGCAGCTTTGCATCCGACACCATTGTCAAAGCTGGTATTGTGTTGTGTCGGCATGCGTGAAGGAGGAGAGTGGTTTGCCGTGTGGGTTGAAGTTGAGACACGCTCAAAGAGAAAAGAACTCAAAGGAAGAAGAAAAGTGGGTTAAGCGGCTCTGCATGTGTACGTGTAGTCACGACGTGACCCAGTGAGCTTGAAATTACCAAGACAGGAACTGACGATCAGACAAAAGAAATCTAATAGTTTCAATTGATCACAAAAATAAAGTCCATAACACAAAAGAACTATTCTAATTAATAAAGCTTGTATTTGCAATAGATTTTTCATATTTAAACGTTTTTATTCAAACAAAAAATAAACTAAGCCATAACAATTATAAGCTTGTCCTCCACGGCGCTTGTATACATCCTCCTTGGGATCCATCTAATCTACAGTTGATTTTTTTGTTAACAGATTAGCAACTATGATTTGAGTTAAAACTACTCAGTGAGTAAATATTACTAAATTATAATAATTCTCATTTTAAAACATTTTGCAAAAGAATAGTAATTGAAAAAGGCTGCAGTAAATAAGAACAGTAAAGTAAATAATTTCATCTTCTTTCATTAATTTAGGTTATATTTTTCATAATTGAGAGTCATCGTCTAAACGTATACCTCTTAAAAATATATGTTTAGCATTTTCCAACCCACCGTAAAGGTAGGGAGCTTCTTCCATTTTCATTTCCACTTCGTGCACGGGTACAATGTATTCCCCTACTCATATCATCCAGAGGTGACTCTCATATGAATGCATTATCATATTTTATTCATTTTTTATCTTGCATTTAACATTTAAAAGAAAACTTATAATTATCATTTAAAAAAACATGAACTTTTGCATTTTAAAGTGTTAATAAACAAAACTATTGTAAAATAAAAATATAATACCCACCTCAACAGTGTCATCTGTTGTCATTTTCTCAACTGTCTAGTCCTTAAATGCTTCTATAATAACAATTTAAATGTAATTAACTTCTTGTTCAGTGTTAACTTCTTTTTTATTAATTCTAGATTCTTTAGTATTTTCCTAATTTATTTACTTAACTATTTATTTACCTATATAAACATATATACATATCCATACATACATATATATACATACATATATAT
>NW_018220479.1:542471-550870 GCF_001263595.1 Phalaenopsis equestris
TATATATATATATATATATATATGTAATATGTAAACATAAATATATATATGTAGACATATCCAAATTCTTGTTTATGTTAAAACTCCTAAAATTTTTTCTTTTTTACATTCCTATCATAATAGCAATTTAATTATAACTAATGTTTAATTTTATGATTCATAATTTCATTATAACATAATAAAAAAAATAATTATTCATAATGAAATCAAATTTTATACCTGAAGTTGTTTTCTCCACTTTTCTACCTCAGCTTCGACGAAACCCTAAAGTTGTAAGAGTCAAAATTAAGATTACTTAACCATAATAACTAAATCATTTAAATTAAAATAACACTATCAATTAATTTCTTACCTTTTATTCCATTGTAGTGCCCTAATGTTTCAAACCGAGACTTGCACGGTCGAAAACACCCGCAAGCAAAGCTCCTGCGAGCCCTTCCTTCTTCCCAAGATGTCAGTCGAGCCTCAAACAACCACTCAAGCTCCTCTTTCTCCTCCTCTTTCCTCTGTGAGCTACACAAGCTAGATAAATCGTCGCCTCCTTCCTCTGCGAATTACACGACAGGTAGAGCCCTCCGTCTCCTCCCTCTTGCAGCTCTAGATCGAGCTTCCAACATACCTCACGAGCTCTCCTTCCTCTTTTGTGGCTCGGTTAGGGGACGAATGCCTCTCAATTCCTCTTCTTCGCTCGATTAGGGCCACTCAAGCCTTCAATGTGCGGAAAAATGCCACACGAGCTCCCACCTATCTCTTTGGTCAATTAAAGGTAACCTCCTCCTCCACCTTCTCCCTCTACTGCTCCTCTTTCTCCATCCTCCTCAAACACTTCTTACTTCTCCATTTCTTCTTATTCTACCTCACTCTCTCGCTCTTTCAGTCTTCCCATGTTTTTGTCGTGCCTGCTGAGTGTGGGCTAGAATGAGAGGAGATGAGGGGAGCTGCAATTTGACTTTCTCATGAGCGGCAACTTCTTCGCTTGAACGGCACCTGCACAATAGGTGTCGTTACCTACAACATTTTTTTTGTTTTTCTTATGTATTGAAAATTTTTTAATTAATTTTTTTTTTAAAAGTTTATTATTACAATCTTCTCTCATAAAATTTGTCCTTGAAATTTAAAGTACAAGGATATAGTTCGTACCTTAATGTTGACTTCATTTTTTAGGTCTTATTTTCCTTTCCCTAGATACCATAGGATCTAGCCTTAAGATTTCTCTATTTTGACTCTTTTAGAGAACTAGACTGAGACCCACGATATTTAGAAATTCAAATCATTTCTTCGCTCTTTAAAGTTTCATATAGACGGTTTCTGATTCTTGACGTCCAGTTGAGTCGATTAAAACCGACATATTGAAACTCTTGTTGAGTTACCATAGGAATTTGAAAAACATAAGTCGACCCCACGACGTGTGTGTGACGTTTGACTTTCTGTCGCGAGCAGTTTATTTGACTTTATTTGTCACTTATGTGAGGATCAGTCAATGATACACTCGTCAAACGACTCCGATCGAGTCAAAATAATTTCATTTAACGTGTCGCGCCCAAATTGAATCGAGTCAAAATAATTTCATTTAACGCGTCGCGCCCAAATTGAAGTTAATTTGGCGCAATCATTGACGAATTTGTCTGGATGATTCCGGATGACGAAACGGACTACGCCGTCGCGTCCAGAACGTAAATTTTAGATAGGAAGGACATCAATTTTGTTGGGGCGCCGCGCTTGCACAAGATTTGATATTTACTTTTTTTAAAAAAAAGAATAACAATTTTTTTTTTATAAAAGGGTTTTAAAAGCCCTAAACTCTAACCTCTCCCTCACGTGCGCTTCCCTTCTCTTCTTGAAATCGAAACGTGCCCTAGCTCCCTTTGTTCTTCTCGGCCGAGTAGGGAGGCCCCATTTCCGGTTTCTCCGGTCACCGTATTCCTCCCTGGTAGCGACTTACCTTCTTCTCCGGTCATAACTGCCAGTCACTTTCTTGTAACGGCTTTTCCCGCGGAATGAATTTGGCAGCCCTCTCATTCTTCAATTTGGGTGTTTTCTTGTCGTGAGCCCATCTCCTTCCCTCCGCCTATAAATATCCCCTCTGAGGAAGGATTTTGGGCATGAAATTTTCTTTTGAGTGATTTGAGGATTTTTGCTTGGGGTTTGCTTTGAGCTTTCTGAAAGTTGTTCGAGAAGGGTTTTTTGGGTTGGATTTCTCTTATTCATATACTAAGGAAGAATTTCGATTGGTTGACAACTTCTTTCGGGATTAGCTTCTTTCATTATTGGATCCAACGACTGTTTTGCTTACTACTTCAAAGTTCTTTTAAATCTTCTGAAAATATTGGGAGGTAAGTTTCTCTTCTTCTTCTTTGGTATTTTCAAAGGATTTTATGATCCTTATCAAATGGATCTCTAAAACCTGTCTCGATCCGTCTAAGAATTTGACCTCTTCTTTTGGTTTATATTATTAGTGATTCTTGAATATTGAATACAATTTTTTTAAAAAAAAGAGAGGGAGCTAAACCTATGGATATATGATGTTCAGTGAAGAATATTAGTTTGTTCTTATAAGTTTCTTGAAATGAGATTTGTAAGAAAGAATTTGCTCGAATTATCATGCTTTGAGCAGTTTATTTGATAGCTCGGTTTTGTTCCTTATACTGCTATTCCTGTTTGAAAATTAGCTGGAATTATCATGCTATGAGCAGTTTATTTGATAGCTCGGTTTTGTTCCTTATATTGCTATCCCTGTTCAAAAATTTGCTGGAGTTACCATGCTTTGAGTAATTTATAAGGGGCTCGGTTTTGATCTTCTTGTTGCCCCTTCATTTGAGTATAACCTTTGGAACATTTTGGTGCTTTAAATAGCTATTTGGAGCTGGGTTTTGATCTTCCTGCTGCCCCTTCATTCGAGTATGACCTTTGGAATATTTTGGTACTTTAAATAGCTATATATTCTTGCTGCCCTTTCATTCGAGTATGACCTTCGGAACATTTTGGTGCTTTAAATAGCTATTTGGAGCTGGGTTATGATGTTCTTGCTGCCCCTTCATTCGAGTATGACCTTTGGAACATTTTTGGTGCTTTAAATAGCTATTTGGAGCTAGGTTTTGATCTTCTTGCTGCCTCTTCATTCGAATAAAAATTTCGGGATCTTTTGGTGCTTTAAATAGCTATATATTGGAGCTGGGTTTTGATTTTCTTGCTGCCTCTTCATTCGAATATAAATTTTGGGATATTTTGGTGCCTTAAATAGTCAATATTGGAGCTATGTTTACCTTGGCCTATATGCTGGGCTTGGTTATATTTTTTTTTTTTTGTGGTTTCCCTTGACCTATATGCTGGACTTGCTTTTTTTTTTTTTTTTTTGTGGTTCAACTTGGTTTTTCATGTTGGATTTGTTTTTTTCTTTCTTTTTGTTGTTAGACCCGCATTCATTTGCTGTTCATATACTCCCCATATCAAAAATATATATATGCTTAAGGTTATCAAAAATTTAACACATCTTTGATATTTGACTCTCACTGTAAATCTAATTCGAATGCCGAAAAATCTGACCAGTCTTTATTACATGATTCATAACTTATGGAGAAGTGTTTAGGCGATTTTCTTCCCTAATGTTTTCTTGCCTGACGATATGAATAATCTTCCTGATTTACTTAGAATTTGCCCCTGAATATATTTTCTAGTGCACCTGGAATTGGGAAGTTATACATATGTATATCTCGAATCTATTTAATTAGTTAATGGATATGCTTTCATTCAAAAAAAAAAAAAAAAAAATTTTTTTTTACATGCCACGGTTAACTTTATAAGATTGAAAAGCTGTATTTTAATTTGGATATAGGTAAGACAATACTTTTGTATGAATGGGGTCTTCTTGTGTTTTTATATGTATCGCAGAACATATTTGGATTAACATGTAAGGAGTTTAAAATGTCGAAGTGTGGTATGAAGCAGTTATATGCATATAATGGAGGCTTGAGTTTAAATTTGGAAATAGAGGATTAACATTATGAGCCTTTTAGAAATTCATCATTATACAAAATAAAAAAAAAACTATTGGATAAGCATATGGAATATTAGAGTGGCCTATAAGTTCGAGGTGCGGGGTAATAGAAAATGATGCAAAGAACCATTGATCAGCTTTTCTTATAGCTGAAAACATAAAATCAATATCCAATTAGTGAGATGCCCTTTCACCTCTTAAGTCGTCGGCAGCTCCAACCCTTTTCAAAAGGCTTGAGAATTTGTAGTTAGAAAAGAACAGATACTACAGATTTTGCATAGATACTGCACTTGCAAAAGGAACATATACTTATTTCATACACTACACAACAAATATCACAATACACAATAGACACTACACATTACACTCTATACGACAGATACTACATTTGTAACATATCACATATTACACACTAGACATTCCATATGCAGATACCACAAGAATAGATATTATATTTCTTTTGAAAGTCTATATACTACACACTCCGATGAATTCAGATATTATACATCACTTATTCTAACATCACATATAGGCACACCACACCACAATAAGTTTAGATACTACACATTATTTATCCTAACATCACACATAGGTGCACCATACCCTGATAAGTTCAGATACTATCTCACAAGGGTACATTATACCTTTAGTAAGATAAGTCCAGATATTATATGGGTTCACACGTCCTTTAAATGATAGGGTCTAGGGCTGCCTGATTATAGGATTGACTTAGATATATCAGTTGTCTGTGAGATCGAGATAAAAAAAAAAGAGGTCTAGTCTGTGCCTAAACCCAAACTAAAAGCTAATATCCCACTTTAAATTTTTATATGTTTATCTTTTAACCTTTTGTTTTATAATCTGCAGATATTTATCTAACCTCTTTATATCATCCAATTGTAATATTTTTTTGTAGCATCGCCAGAATTAAAAAGAGCTTTTACAGTGTCAGTGTCGGCCCAGTAGAGTGCTTTCGCCGTTAGTGTTCTTTCCGATCTCTACGCATTTCACCGCTCCATCGGAAATTCCCTCTGCCCCTATTGTACTCCAGCTTGGTAGTTTCCACCGCCTGTCCAGGGTTGAGCCTTGGGATTTGACGACTTTAGTTGTTTCAGTTTTGTTCCTTTACTGCATATTTCTTTCTTTATTGCACAGTATTTCTCTTCTTTATCTAAATCTTCACATTATCTTTAACGACTTTCTAAGATTTTATATCGTACGATATAAGTCCTAAACTCTTTAGGATTCCGAGATAGTCGTCTCATATAACATAATTCCTCTTATTTCCTCAGGGTCATTTACATATGAAATGTAGATATAAGCCCCGAATATTTAAATAACCTGCAAGACTGAAATATCATATAATTTCCTTTTCAAAGATGTAAAGCCAAATCAAAGGTTAGTTTGAGATGTCACTGAATCTTATTTGGTATTTTTGACATCTCCTACTCTTCACTCATTTGGATTCCGGAAATAACTGTTCTTACATGAACCTATCCCATTTGATTTTTCCTATGAAAAATCGTGGAAACCTAAACGTTGAATTCTTAAAGATGAAACTCCAATCTTAATCGAGAATTTTCTTAGGTGACTTCAGTTGTCTAAGATGTAATTAACTATAAGGGTTTGCCTCTATAAAGAATTAAGAGCCCATATTAATCTAAACCCTGTCTAATCTGTGTATTAGATAGGGAAATTTGTCGGCTATAAATTTCACAGTCGGCTATAAATTTCACAGACCAAAATAGAGTTATAAATTTTTAAGTTTAGATAGTTAAGCCTACCAATAAGTGATATGTTCATCCTTCGAGATGATATATCATTTATGGTATCGTACTCAGCTATTTAAACTATTAGATATATGAGGTCTATTCGATCTCATCATTTTCTAAAAATAATAAAAAATATCATTTTCACAAAATTAAAATTATATTATATATTATCTTAAATTTAAATTTTAAAAGATTATTTTCCAAAAAAAAAAAATAGTCGACACTTAACTGAAGAGATGCGAATAACCTCTCTCATTTATGATTCCTTCTCCCATGTGACATATTTTTTCAATCTCGTTCTTCCAAAATACATGAAAAAAAAAAGAATATTTCTTCTTCTGAGCTGTTTAACATCATAATCTACGACTCTTTCTGGCTCATCCACTAATGTCAGGTTAGGTTGAATATCAATAGGATCAATGACAAGTTTGTTATCCTTATCAGCAATATATTTCCAAAGCATGGATATATGAAACACATTATGTATCCCATACATGTGTGTTGGTAGTGCAAGCTTGTATGCCACTTTCCTAATCCTCTCCATGATTTCATAAGGACCAATATATCATGGTCTGAACTTTCCAGACTTTCCAAACCGCTTAATACCCTTCATTGGACTAACCTTAAGAAAAACAAATTCCCCCACTTCAAATTCTACAGGTCAGTGCTTAACATTATAATACTTTCTCTGTCTATCTTATACTGCTCTCAGCCTGTCATGAATCAGTCGGATCTTCTCAATTGTTTCATCAACTATATTAACATCAATTAATTTCCTTTCCCCAGTTTCTACCCAACAAAGAGATGTCCTGCATTTTCTTTCATAAAGGGTTTCATAAGAAGTCATACCAATATTGGTCTAGAAATTGTTATTGTAGGCAAACTCTATCAGAAGTATATGCATTTCCTAGATTCCACCAAAACAAAGAGCACAAAGTTGAAGCAAATCTTCCAATATTTGGATCGTTCTCTATGATTGACCATCTGTTTGGGGATGAAAAGTTGTACTGAAAATCAGTTGAATGTCCAAAGCCTCTTGAACTTTGCTCCACAGTCTAGATGTGACTCTACTATCTAGATCTAAAACAATAGACTTTGGTACTCCATGCAGTCGTACAATTTCATCAACATGACCAACTTGCCTACAAAATCTATCTGTCTGATAGGAAAGAAATGTGCAGACTTAGTCAAACGATCAATAATCACCCATACAACATCACAACCCGCCTTGATCTCAGTAACCCTATCACAAAGTCCATAGCAATGTCCTCATATTTCTACTCTGGTATAAGCAATGATTATAATAATCCACTAGGCTTCTGATGTTCAATTTTAATAATCTGACAAGTAAGACACTTTGCTACAAACTAAGCAACACTGCGCTTCAACCCTGGCCATCAGAATGAACCCTTAAGCTCCTGATACATCTTATTGCTTCCTGGATGTATCGTATACCCCAAAAAATGTGCCTCATGCAAGATTTCTTTGTGTAAATCATTTACATCAGGAATACAAACTCTAGCCATGTACTTCAACAGCTTTTCTTCATCGATGTCATATTTCTCCAGTTGCTCTGCATTTACCTGGTCAAATATTTTCTGAAACTAAACATCATGTGACAATGCTACTCGTATTGTCACAGGATACAGAATTTCAAAAAATATTCTACCAGGTAAATGCAAGACAATTGGAGAAATATGAGATGTATTGTCACATGATGTAGAGTTTCGAAAAATATTCGACTAGGTCAATGCAGAGCAATTAGAGAAATATGAGATCAATAAAGAAAAGTTGTTGAATATTTTTCAAAAATCTAACTTTTACGCTCGAGCTCCTCTTTCCCCTCCTTCCTCTGCAAGCCACACAAGTTGGATAGACCGCCTCCACTTTCCTCTGAGAGTCAAACAACAAGAAGAACTCGCCGCCTCCTCCCTCCTCCAGCTCTCGATCAAGCTTGCAACGGGCCTAACGAGCTCTCCTTCCTCTTCTGCGACTCGGTTAAGGCACGAATGCCTCTCCCTCCCTCTTCTTCCCTCGGTTTGGGCTGCTCGAGCCTTCAACATGTGAAAAAATGCCACACGAGCTCCCTCCTATTTATTTGGTTCAATTAAAGGTAACCTCCTCCTTCTCCTCCTCCCTCTTCAACTACTCCTTTCTCATAAAACATTTTTTTCTCCTTTTCTTCTTTTTCTACCTCACTCTCCCGCTCTCTCAGTCTCCTTCTATTTCTCTCGTGTTTGCTGAGTGTGGGATCGAACGGGAAGAGATGAGGGGAGCCGCTCGAACCACTTACCTATGATTTTTTTTGTAGAATTTTTTTTAAATGCTTATTATTACACGTGTGAGAAAGTCGAGCGCTCGAGAAAAGAAGGGAAGGCGGCTTTGTGCCTTGCTACTGTGCGCGAAAGACGAAATAGAAGCAAAGTAGGGCCTGTCGAGAGGAAGAGAATTTTTGCCTAAGGCTCACATGCATGCGGGTGAAGACCGAACTGAGCCCTTTATTAATGATAAAAGTAGGGATTTTTATTTAATTAAATATACGTTAAAGATTTTATATTAATTAATAATTTTGTATTAATTTTAATTTTATAATCTGAATCAGGGATATAAGAAAGTTTGAATAAAAAAATTAT
>NW_018220479.1:550973-565094 GCF_001263595.1 Phalaenopsis equestris
TATATATATATATATATATATATATATAGTTTTTAAAAGGAATGACCATAAGCTATTATACTAGCCTCCAACCACCCCTAATGTGCCTAACAATTTGAGCACCGCCTCCTTAAGGTCAACTGTGACCTAAGGGGTCTCGTAAGATGCTAACCAACAGACCGGGGGGACACGAAAAAATATTAATTATTTGTCCTTTGCAGGGTTCAAACTTGCAACCTCTTCCTTGATTCCTGAAGCCACAAAAAAAAAAAAAAAATATATATATATATATATAAGCCCAATGACTAATATATTAGAAAGGAGTGGTACAAAAAAAGGTTGAATGAGAGGGCCGAAATAAGAACCCAAAGCACTCGGTATACAACACACACAAAATCTCCAGAAAAGTACATGTATACCTAAACCATAATTATGAACTAGACATGCGAACTCTATGCCAAAGTCTCCAAACAGAGCAAAATTCACAAGCCGTTTGGAAGTAGCAGTTGGATCGATGGGAGCTCTAAATGACAAACAGATGGAAAATCTACTTATTGAGATCTTCAAAACTCTAATAGGGAGTCAACTTCCTACGCAAAATTCACAAGCCGTTTCAATTGGGCACCCCCCAGATACGTGTGTAGGTTGACCAAAAGATGATTACGCATAACCAAAATAGATGGAAGATATACTTGTTGCACCAAGAACTGGAAGAAAGGCAGAACGGAAAGCTGGAGTAAATGATCTATCAAGAAAAGACCCATGAAAGCACCTGTAAAATTTGCAGATCCAAACAGATAATAGGAGCTTGAGCACGACCCAATGTATCCTTACCTCTTTCCTCTGGTTCTAGGTAGGGAGCTTGCCTAGAACAAGAGGAAAAACAAAACCTTATGCAGTTGAGCATTAGATTTCAAGTTAGGGTAGAGCCTATGAAATTTGTCAAAGGAATGTCGAAACATCTTACAAAGGGTACAATAAAAGGGTCTATGTTCCATGACAATTTGTTGTCAATATCTATTATGTGTTGTGCCTAACTAGACTTCTGTAATATCAGATAAAGTGATATCATGTTCTACAAGTATTTTGACAATAGAAGAGCTGGTTAGATTGAAGGTGGGTATATTTAGTTTCATAGGATTCCCCAATATGGTCTCAATAGAGTAGAAAACCTGATGATTAAATAGATGCAGCTTGAGACCAGGTAAATTAAACCAAATTGGTACAGTGGGAGGCTCATGGTTTGAGTCAAAATCAGGAGACCACTTGAGCAACTTCATTGACTTTCCTGCAATGTTAAGATATTTCCTAGAGAAAATCCGAGCATAGTCTTCAGTCATGGTTAACTGAATCAACATATGTCTCCCATCAAGAAATCTCACTTTCCACTTTCATACTAGCTTGAGATCTTCAAAACTCTTTCTTATAACTTCCATTGAGGGGTGTCTCAACAAAAATTTTCCAATGAGAGCGAACTTGCATTTCTTAGCCAAAGTTGAAATTTCTAAATCAGAGAAAAAGAGAGTTGTTTTCTCATCCTTCCTACTTGTGTTCTTAACAAAGAGGCAGTCATCTATACCATCACAACTTTCCTTATAACTCGACGAGAAGACAACAGCCAACTCCACCAAATGGTTACCCAGCACGTGGGCAAAAGAGGCTTTGCCGGGTACAGTCGAAAAAGGAGGAAGCGCACCCATCGAAGCAGGGAAACCGAAAGAGGAAGGCTAGGGTGGCGACGAAACCTGAACCTGCTACGACGCTCCCCTTCCCTTCTAGTACAACGAGGCGCCAAGAGCAGCAGACGATGAGATTGAGTGAGAGGCTAGGGCTAGACGGACGACGAAAGAAGCGACACGATCCCCCTCCATTCCACTTCGAGGACGATGAGTCGATGAACAGTTGCAGTTACCCGAACCGCCATGAAGTCACTGGAGAAAAGCAGAGCGACAATGGATATTGTGGATATATATGGATATATATATATATATATATTAACCATATGTTAGTCATTCTTTTTAGGAATAATATTCTTATCTAAAGGTATGCACATTCATTTGATATAGGTGGTAATCAAAAGAAGTTGATGAATAAGATTTTACAAATATCTTTCAAGTCAAAGGTGTGTACTTATTTTCTTGTATGTATTAAATAAGATTTTATTAAAAAAAAGAACTACATTATTGCTTCATATACCTTTTTTTATAATTAAAGGCGTATTGTGGATGAAAGAATTTCCGAAATGAATGAATTGAAAATGAGAAGTAAAAAATAGCGGTTTCAATGACCTTAAATGAAAGTAAAAAAATATTAAATACAAAGACATAAGTCATTCACAATTAGCCCCAGATAGTACCAGATAGTACTGATAGGGGATATGATGTACCTATGCATGAAAAAAATAAATGAAAATAGTAAATATATACTTTCAAGCATAAATTTTTTAAGATACCTACAAGTATAATTTTTAAGATACCATCAGGTATGAGGTTAATCATGATATTTCTTAAAGAGGTTAAAAAAATAAAAAATACATAAATTAAAACAGAAAGGGTTAAATTTAAAATGATGGCTTACAATTTAAATAAATAATGAACTATATTTCTTTTTGGTTATTCATGCATGACAATTGTATATATATTTAATACATATTAAGATAATAATTACTCACTAAATTGTAATAAACATACTGCTGAATTTATTTATTTTTCTTTCAGGACAAGAAATATATAATGTTTTGATTTCGGTGCAGTGTACTTTATAGTTTCTTAATGGCTTATATATAGACACACACACACACACATAATGGAATTTCTAAAAATATGTGGTAGGTAAATTAAATTTTAATCCCTTCTGACCATAATTTCTGACTTGATTTATTCTAAAGCTATCAGGCTGAGTCATGCTTTCTGCTCAAGAATTTCTACATCATCCAACATATTATTAGAAATTTCCAAACAACATTTGTGAGGTCAAAAAACTTAAAATGGCTTAGCAATATTCATAGTTTACTTAACTTCATAAAGATTGTTAGGTGTGAAACTATGTATCTTATCACAGTAAAATGGAAAGGTCAGAAGAATAACTTGACTCAATTTTTGGTTTGGTAACTTGATGCCAGAAGGAAAAAGTTTAGTCGAGAAATTACCTACCAGGTGTACAAATTTAGAAATCTTTAAAGATTTTTTCCAATTCAGAATTTTCTTTTATGAGATAATCCTTTCTCAATCTTGAGTGATAAAAGAAGTAACAAATCATTCTCTACAAGAGTAGATCACTATGAATCATGATAAAATGGTAGTAGGTGACGCAAGAGCTTTCTGTTTCCGCTAGATTTTGCGGAATCGCATAATCAATGAAATTTCGTGATATCGCATGTTCCCCAGTGGGAAACCTTCGATACTATGATCTCGAGTAGGCTACCACATCCAAGACCCTATCTTTTTTATTTATTATTTTTTTTAGTTTTCACCTGACTTTTTTCCTCCCAAATTTCTTTCCCATTTCTCTCTTTCTAATTAGATTTTACTTCTATGAGGGCAATTATTTATATATAGTTATTTTTTATTTTTGGAAGACTTTTGTTGTTGTTATTGTGTTTAGAGTCATTTTCTATTTATGCTCTTTTAAGTAATGCATCATTCCCTTTTGCAAGTGGTGTGTATGTATTTTGCTCAAGAATAGATGATGGAATTTCCTCATCGTTCATCTTTCGTCATCTTAAAGTTTTCTTTATTGTTTTCAACCAGGTCATCCGTCGAACATCATTTATCCTCCAAACATCATTCATCACCCATATTATCATCTTCTTGTTATTCTACAACAACCTCCCCGCAAAACCTGCTTCCTAAACACCTTTAAGGAGCCCTAAAACAGTATCATTTGGTATCAAAATCTGACAAACCTTAAACTTTTAGGGATTTATATTTCCTACACTTAAACTAAGTATCCGTATAATTTAACCCAACACTACCCTAAAAAAAAAGTTCACATTACCCACCTAAAACTAAGTATCTTTCTTTTCCAACAAAACATACAATGGAAGAACAAGAGATCATGCCCTCAAGAAGAAACCAGAAATGAGGCATTCCAGAGCTCACTATGGCAGGCACGCAATGAGAAAACCTCAACTGCAACAAAGGCTTGCCGCCTTTGAGAGAAGCAATCTGGTGAGGTAGATCATAGCCACAACAGTGACTCGTCAGAACCAGAGGAGAAAGTAAATTACTTCCAATGGCAATTTCAAGTGATGAATAGTCAATAACCCGAAGATTTGATATGGAATATCAGAGAAAAATCTAGGATCTTGAAATAAAGGTGGATTTATTGGATTTTGATAGTCACATTGATCTGGAAGAATTCGTTGAGTGGCTCCAGATAGTAGAACGAGTCATTGAATATAAAGACATTCCACCTGACAAAAAGGTAAAGCTAGCCACTATCAAGTTAAAAGAGTAAATCTATGTGATGGAAAATTTTGAAACACCTAGGTCAATATGAGAGGCAAAATAAATTACTACCTAGTCGAAAAGAAAAAAGAAAATGAAATACAAGTACCTACCAGCACATTACAGACATGATGTGTTCTTGAGAAACAACAATAAGCAAATAAATATAATTACTAAAAAAGTGAATAAGTGGTTACAACCAACACACGAGAACGGAACTAACAACACGACACATGGCTAGGGTGGATCTCGGGTCATGGTGGTGGTCGTTAGGGGAACTGGAGAGGTGGCAACAAGGAAAAGATTGGGTGGACTATAAGGGAACACAACACGATGGCAGAAGTTTGATGTCCTGGGTGGAAAAAAACAGGAATAAGAATGAAACTGCTGGAGAACAATAAGTCAATGACAGGAACAATAGCTAGGCTATGAGGAAGGAGGTTCTGGAGGTTGGACCAACAACAAGGCAACACAGAGGATGGCTTTGGGCGGTTGAAACAACAAGAACAACACAAGAAAATGGTGGGACAACAACAGGCAGTGGCGGAGGATGGTAAGGGAGGTTGGAAGAGCTATAGGTGACCAGAAACGACAATGGGGAAAGTTGGACAGCAGGTAGGTAGTAGAGTAGTGGTACGGGCATTGGAATGGTTGCGACAGCCATGGAGGCGAATTCTAGAAGGTAACAGTAGAGGCAAACTGCAGAAAAAATGACGATTGTTTGAGTACGGCTACAACAATGAAGGGAAACCATTAGCGACATGGAGAGAGTGTGGAAGGGGATAAGGAAAATAATCACCATCCCGAGAGAGAGATACAGCTGGAGCACCACCCAAACCCTTGGATACAACACTCTAAGGGAGAAAATGGACGCTTGCGGCTGTTCTAAAAAAACTCATGCAAAAACTCTCATTCAAACTCTAATACAACACATATATAGAAAATGACTAAAAAGGAAAGAAAAGGAAAAGAGAAACTTGCTATAAATTGGAAATAACTCATAAGATTGCCAGCATCGGGTCTTTGGTCCAAGAAAAAACCCGTGTGCGGCTTTTGACGCCCCACATCCCTCTCCTGAGGTTCCGACGAAACTTCTGGCTTCTCAGGAAATGGTGTCAGGACTCGGTCTTATTGGTGAGGTCATTCCAAAGCGCATCCTAATAAAATAATTATTCATCCTCTTTTGACACAACCTGAGCTGGAGTTACATATCGCTGTAGTATTTCATAAAACAACTCTCGAGCCCTAGATCTATAATTTGCCTCTTCCACTCGAACTCAACAGGGCCCATCGAAAGAAGTAAATTCGTCTAGAAAAACTAACTCTGGAATGAAATATGTGGCATGTGGGACTACTTTCAATAGAAACCGCTCGGGAGAAGCCACTTCTCTAGAATAATCTGGATCCCACTGCAGGATATTCTTTTACCCAAAAATCCTACGAAAATTTCTAACACTATGGTTCATTCATCATGTCTGATCATCTACCGGTAGATACACTGCTAAATTGACTCTAATACCCAAATGACCCCATATAGTCTTTCATAAATTGCACAAAAGAATCCCATCACTAACATGTTGGACCTCCCCAAAAGGAGTAACTCAGAAAGAAGATTATATAATTGAAAATTTTGAAAGTTCTTTATATGAAGTTGTCATGTGTCTGGTGTCGGGTCCTTGAACTAAGAACTATCATGAACCACCAATGTTAATTATGTTGGAGTCTCTCTCATGGGCTTAGCTTAAAATATGTGTTTCTCCCCAATCAGTTGGAATCTGATATTCCTACTTTGTGTACTCACCTTCTTCAGTGTCTATTATGTCACTGCCCTTTTTTTCAATTGCTTCGTGCTCGGTGAAATCGATTACTCCTGGTTGTATAACTTGATTCAATACGACCAAATTTATTGCAGTTGAAACACTTCCTAACAGGGACGAATTTGGGAATGTGGATTGGTTCCACATATTCTCCACTCTAAACTAGCGTCTCCATAAGCGGGGTCGGCTTGGATGTTCCCCTTGTTGTGCTCCGGCTATAAGAACCTGGGGTTAAACTTTTTCTTAAAGATGTCGTAATCGTTCGGTGATATTGTCTCTTCACTTTTGAAGCCAAAGTCGAAACATTCTACGTGCAATGAACTAGTAAGTATAGTCGTTGCATCTCACGTTTCATCTTAGATTAGATAGGATCTTGTCTTTTCCCTCATGTTGGCATAGATATTTCAAATTTTCTCACCAAAATAATGCACTCTTCTTTAAATAAAAATATTACGTGTGGATGAGTTGGATGTGAATTAGATGTGGATTAGTGGTATGGTGGTGTATTCAGAATACCACCCTAATATCACCTCAATAGTACCAATCTGCATATGTGAATATCGCTAGTAATATTCACTCCTTTAACCTGTTGGCGGCTAGTTTCACCATTCTGTCTAAGGGGACTTCCTGGTACTCAAAAAAGGGTTCCTCGGTTTGAAGTTACCCAATGAACTCGTCTGGATCCAAACGAATATCAAAATGTGGCAAATCCACCATTAGATCAAAATCCTGACTTCTCAAATATTTCAGGTCAAATCTTTGGGGTAGGATTCTTCGCGATTGGAATCTGTATGGTGGAAGGGATTCACTTCATTCTTTCAATCTAGCAAAATCATCATTATGGCTACAAGCAACCTGTTCGGATTGCATCCTTTTGAAGGCGATAAGCCTCTATTGCAGTTGGAGAATTTCTCGTTGTACATTCTCCATGGAAGACTCCTGGACATCCCTTTGCGAACTTCTCATAAACGACAACATGGCATTTCCTCTTATCCAACTCTTCGACAATTATCTCTTTAGTGGCGCGATTAGGGTTTGGGAGTGGGTAGATGGAATGAGTGTAGGGGTAATGTGGGGTGGAAAATAAATTATTTGGGTGTTGGTAAAACTATGTAGTGGTGAATGTTAGGAACCATAAGATACACTAGGATTAGACTAGCTCAGATGCCAAATAATACCAGAGCTAACCTAAACAATGATAAGCAAACCAGTATTACTATTGAAAAAGCCAATGAATGGTTACAATCAACACACAAGAACAAAAAATAACAACACGACACACGACTATGGTGGATCTCGTGTGGCGGTGGTGGCCGTCATGGGGCTTGGAGAGGTACGGCTAAGTAAGGATGGGGTGGCTAATGGAACAATGACAAGGCGGTGGAAGTACATTGTCCTGGGCGGCAACAAACAGGAATAAGATGGAAACAATAAGACAACAAAGGGAATAGCAAGTAGACCATGGGGAAGGCGGTTCCAGCGACCGGTCCAACCACAAGGCTGCACAGGGGATGGGTTTGGGAGAACAGCAAGGACAACATGAAGAAGGGGTGGGACGACAATTTGGTAGTGGCAAAAAGTGGTAAGAGAGATTGGAAGTTATGGGGTTGAAAACGACAATGGGGAATAATTAACAAAAAGTAGATAGCGGCTGAGAGAGGTAGGGGTAGGGGAGGCTGGAATGGTTGCAGCATCCGGATAGGCGAATTCTGGAATGTGACAGTGAAGGCGAATTGTAGAAAAACAACAACGGGAACTGTTTGGGGGAGGTTGTAGCAATAGAGGGCGATCAAGAGCAATATAAGGAGGATGTGGTAGGGGATAAGAAAGATAATCAACCCCTTGGGAGAGATACAGTTGGAACACCAGCTAAACCCTCGGATATAGCCCTCGAAGGGAGAAAATGGATGTTGGTGGCTTTCCTAAAAAAACTTACGCAGAAAATCTCATCCAAACTCTAATACAACACATATATAAGAAATGACTAAAAAGAAAAGAAATGAAATGAGTAAACGTGCTAAAAATTGGAAACAACTCAAACGATTGTCATTCACTTCAGCTTTTTGCCACTCACGCTACTCGAGAGGCCTGTCAGGTCTCCAGTCTCAGGAAAAACCCACGTTCGGCTTTTGACACCCCACGCAAGAGACTTCATCACTTACAACAGAAAGATCTCTCGGTAGAGAAATACAACACTAAGTTCAAGCAGCTTATGTTGGAAGTGTGAACGAGGAGAACAACAAAGCTTGATATCTTAGGGCACCTAGGCCATCTATTAACAATGTGGTACAATTAAAGTCCTACTGCACCTTAAAGGATGTTCAAACCTTAACCCTGAGGGTAGAAAGATAACACAGCAATATCAGATCCACACATATCCAACAGAGTTCGACCCTAATATCAGGCAGCAAGAGTACATCTAGTGGATCACCCAACTCGATCTCACCTGAAAAGAAATCAATCCAAAGTGGAGAAAAAGTCGAGCACAAGCACTCTTAAATCCATCCTATCCAAAAAATGCTTCAATTGTTATGATTTTGAGCACATCACATCGGACTGTCCAAACGAGGGAATGATACATTTCACTGAGTAAGGAACAGTTGACTAAATAAAGAGAATAAAGACATCAAAGAGGAGTATCAGCTTGTAGCCGACAAGGGAGAGATGCTAGTGATTCAAGCTGAGGCGATGAGAGAATCTAATAGGACTTACATTGATTTTCTTATAGGATAGTGAGTTCAAGATAATTAGTGTCCATATAAGTATTTGAGGATTTTGAGTCACAAGATACTTTTTTGCAAGCCTTAAGAGAAGCATCAGCAGGACTATCACTGGTTGTTCAAGAGGGTCATGAATTTGAAGAGCTCATGCCAGACATAGGACAAGCAAATAAAAGAAAATTTCAAAAATTTCAGACATATCTCTTAAGTTGTCACTGCGGAGAGAGATCCAACATGTCATTACTTCAAATAAAGATGATGAATTTTTTAGTTATTTCTAAAAAAATTGTGGAATAAATTGAGTAATAAGTTATTGTTTAGTTTTTGAAAAAGGAGTATGTTTTTTAAAAGGAGTATGTTTAACCGCTCCTATCCCGACAATAACTGAGACAAAATCATCGACAAATTTGATATTTTTTATTGCCAAAAAAAAATTTATAAGAGAATGACTATTTAGAGCAACCAACTATAAGATTTGTTGCAACTAAATGATCCATGTGAAATAGGTTAGAATTGACACTTGAAACACAATGGTTGAAGAATTACAATTTTGAGCCAATGACGCTTCTAATAATCTCAAGATGTGAACGCCATAAAAATCATGGGATAAAAAGAATACCTATTGGAAATTTCATGCTAAACCCACAACATGGACCCAGTTATAAACGTGATGGTCAAGACTGCGTGTTAAGTGTCAATTCTAATCGGGTTCAATTTTCTCGAATAAATGGGTCCTTGGGCTTTTGAAACCTAGGGACTTGGGATCTTCATCATGAATTGTTGCTACAACCTTACGCATGGTTAGCGGCTCCTCGTTTAACTAACCAACATGAGTTACATCGCTCATGTCGTGGTCAGCAAGATTAGGTGTAAGTTCATATTCTTTCATTTCATCATTTCTGCTATTTTCTTCAAATTTAACTTTCAAAGTTTATACCCTTGAATATGAAGGCTAAGTTGGAGATAATTCCCTTGCCAAGCAACATAATTTTCCTTTGTGCTTCTTAGCAACCTCTCAAAAGGAAGAGGAGACTTTTCTACAAATGATGCAACCTCAAACTTCATCTAAATTTTTATTGTGGCTAACTAGGTACATGTACACCCTATTATTTTCTTCCCTTCTAATATGTATAGTCATTAGAGTTTTCCAAAATATTACCATAGCTCTTGCCATGATATCACAATTTCATTATAAAAAGTGGTGATGTCACAGTCATTTTTCTTGGATTTCAAGAGTTGAGTTTTTTTAGTCAAATATTTGAGAAGGATTTTTAAGAGCCGGGTATAAGTTGTGGACCACCTTCCAAAAGTCATAAGCGTTAGCGAGAAATAGGCGTAGCTTTCCAAAGATTGGTTCAATTGACTTGATTGGCAGCACAATAACAAGAGAGTTCTCAAACCACCATTTATATTAGGTGAGGCTCGCCTGTCGCAAATTTTGTTGTCTCGCCCATCAAACGTATGATACTTCCTCTGTCATTGATTGCTAAATTCACAACTGAGCCCACTCATGATAGCTTGACCCATTGAGTTTAGTGATTGTGAAGTGCAATGAAGAGTTTTGCATAATAAAATCAATGACAGTAGGGTTAATCGATGTCATGGCATGGGTTTACAGTCTTTGTAAGAATCTATGGATTATTTTGACAACTGTCGCGATGTTGTATGGCATCGAAAAAGAAGCATGTTCACTTCTTAGAGACAAACTATGATTCTACAAGAAAATTGAGCACAACGATACTATTTAGTGACGATTTATGATATTGGTTTGAGCACATAGGAAGTTAGTTTTTACTTTGCAAGAGTACCAAGCATAGTAGCTCTAAAAGAAGGGGAGTCGGGTCAGCTTAGTGGCTCTACGAGACTATCTCCACAATTTTATGAAGGGAAACACGACAACTCTAATACCAAGTGATTTTAGGGTATTAGGAAAACTTAGAATTAATTAATTGCAATATTAAACTTATATAAATATGAAGAGAGAGAGAGAGAGAAATATCACAATACATGGCAACAAACGGTGTACAATGCTGTGAAGTCTCCAAACAACGACAGAAATAAAAAGTGATTAAAAATTATCAAATCTGTTAGCACATAATAAGTTTGATTTATTAACAAAATTAAAATAAATCAAATCTTAATCAACTCCTTTAATTTTGACACAAAGTTTGAGACAGTTGACTGAAGAAAAAAAAACGATAGTGGGGGTAAAAGAAAAAAAAAAGATGAAAAAGTCTTCAAAACTGTGTTTTGTTCATAGAAAAATATTGCTTTAAAAGTTTAGCTTGAAAACCAATGCAGGCCCAATGCAATACCGCCAAGTAGAAATAGGTGATAAATGTCTGAGATGTCAGAGGCAAGCAAAAAGTAACTTACTTCTAACTGACTTGCATGGGAGAAAAAACCAGCAAGAATGGCTTTTCTTATTGCCTGCAAGAAAAAGAATGAGCCAAGAAAAAATTATCATAATGTAAGAAATGAAACATATTTTTAACTGTCTAATTGAACACAAGTAAAATGCAGAAATGTAAAATTTTTACAAATAAATATCATCATGAAGAGAATAGTACTTGTTGAAGAAAGTAATCCGATTCTAATAACAAATTCTAAATTTATTAAGAGTATGAAACTGCATAAATGTTAAGATAGATGAAAAAACATAAAATGAAACCAGGATAATCCTTAAGCACACTATGCAATCTAGAAAAAAAAACTGCTGCATAACCCTTCAACTAGGCCATAAATTACCCCAGAAAAGTTTAAGAACCACCAACCAATAAATTAAGTTAACAAAAAAGTGTAAAAGACCTTTAATTAACATATCGGAATTAAGAAAAAAGACCTTCGCCTCTGACAAAGCAACTACATAATTACATAATCATAAATTAACAAGAAAAAAAACGATAACCTGTGTATCCCCTTCACAAGATTTCAGAACAATGCCAAGTCGCCTCACTAGCCTGCTGAGTTGTTCCCTTGTATCAACAACTTTCTTCTGCACAACTGGCTCAAAAATTAGAAAGAACTCCATGGGTCTGCTTATCACTTATATTCCTTAGATGGCCGTTTGGGATTACTTTTATCTTTAAATTTTCATTTTTGGTTTATATTTTGATTTGAATTAAAACATCCTTGGTTGCGGTAATTTTTTTTTTTTAACACTCAAAACATCTCGAAGGTGTTTTGAGTATTTTTAAAAACAAAATGATTTGTTTTAAAAACAAAAAAATAAAACATATAAAAAATAGGGGCATTTACATACATGCCAAACAATTATTATGTATTTACATATCTAACACCTAAACATTCAAATTTACTCGCACACCACTCAAATCTTTAACATCACACATCTAAAATACCGAAGTGAAGTAGACCTTTTCATGCATAGGTTTATAATACCAAGGTGTTATACTTGTAAATATCAATCTATGGGTGTGAGATACATAAATACATAAGAATTGTGTTATGTATATAAATGTTCCTGAAAGATTATAACAACCAAACATGTTTTTAAAATTAAAAGAAAAATAAAAATAAAAAGTAATACCAAACGTGTCCTAAAAAACTTGTCTAAATTCAACATGTGTGACTTTGATTCTGAAACTGCATGGTAATTGAAAACGCACCATGGCATGGTAGTTTATGTAGTTTTTATAACACCATTGTGAATTTTTTCCAGACTGAAGGAAGCCTTTATACACATTCAAATGAGTTACATGATCACCCTGCAATTTACCAGAATATGTGTCAACAGTATTATCTCAAAAATAAAATCATTACTGTTAGTTACTTGAAGAACATAAGAAAGAGTCATAATGAAAGGATAATTCTGTTCATATTATTAACCCTCATTAACTATGACTAAATTGAACTGGTATGGTTCCTCAATGGCTTGACAATGAAATTAGAGTTTGAGCTCCAGTTTAAAAGCAGCAGGACATGTGAGTTTTATGTGGCCAAAGAGTTGCAACCTAATCTCCTTTCAATGGGATTGAATCTGGGGTTAATAGATTTTTTTCATTTGAATATATTTTTAATAAGTGGGGGCATTATGATGTTGATGAGCATTGATATGTAGAGGGGGCTTCGGCATGCCTAGGGATGGGTTGACTGTGTTAACCTCACTAAAGGGAAAAATAAAGGATCAAATCAGGGTATTAGTTCAATTGACATGTCTCGAAATGTAGTTTAACATCAAAATTTAAGCTTGTCCAGGATTAATTTAACCTCGACGATTAATTCAAGCTTGCCTTGAAGGAGCTTGGGATTTCAATATTTTTACTTGGTTGATATTTGCCGAGCGCTTTGAATTTGAAGGGTATTAATTTAGCATATTCTGGAGGGTTATTTTTGTTTCATCTCATTAGGGGCTAGTAATTCGATGCATTTTAAGAGGTAAAATTTATCTTATTATTATAAGATGTGTTTGTGCTAGCCAGTCTTGGGGGAGATAAAGGGTTTGATTGGGGGAGGTAATAGTTTTTTAGCAATAGGGCTAAATAAAAGTGTGACTTGGGTGTATTTGGGTGACTTAAGAAACTGAATGCACAAGATTAGTAGTCTGTATGTATCTTTGGTGAAAGAATATGTTCCTATAGCCATCATAACATGTACAATGATCATACTAGCAAGGACAACCCAATAAGATGAGATAATAATAGTAACCGCATCACACCACTCTAGCTCCTGAAACTCGTCTCCAATAGAACTACATAAGGCATCTTTTGTCAACTACAATCTCATTCTCTTTCTCCAACCAAGATAGAGAATAAGCTTGGCTATGCTTATGTGCTGTAAACCACAACTTATCTATCATTTAGGTAGATATAACATTCTCACAACTATCTCATTCTATGATAAGTCTACACATTTTCCTTTACGAAGCAACAAGACAAAATATATTGTGGTGAAGTCATTGTTACTCTCTTGTGGGCACTATAAAAGATCCGTCAAACCATTAATATCTCTCCCTCATTTGCTGGAAGCTGGTATACATTTATGTCTTCACCTTCTTTTGTGTCTTTTGTGTGACTGTTCATTTCTTTAACTGCTCCTTACACATTAAAAGAGATCACTCTCTTTTTTGGGCAATCAAATGTAATGTGTTCAAAGTTGTGGCACTTCCACCACTTCTAAATAGAAAAACGTCAGGAATGC
>NW_018220479.1:565116-566716 GCF_001263595.1 Phalaenopsis equestris
AGGAATGCCACTGGCTCCCACCTTTCTCCATCTTAGGCAAATTTCTCCTTTTGCAGGGCTAGCTTGGATGCTCAAATAGATGTACTCTTGTTGTCTAATCCTAAGGCCGAGCCCACTCTATAAAGTTTGATCATCCCACGGTGACACAGATGTTTATCCGCCTTCAAAATGAGGATTTGTACATTGATTAAAGACAAAAAATTAAAGACTAAACCAAATAGAATTATAAGAAAGCAAAATCTTGTGCACAAGGAAACCAAACCTTTCAAGTTATTAATTTATATACTTTTTATATTTGTCGTTCTTAATTATATGAATTAGATAAATTTTAACTTTTCATGAGTAGGATTAGTGAGAATTTTTTATTCAAAAGGTGTTTGAAAGAAAAATATTTAAATAAAATAGATACATTTAAGTTTTTTTTAAGAATAGGATTCCTATAGTTATGCACTTTTAACTAATATAAGTGATAAAAAGTCGAAAAAGTGAAGGAATAAGCTTTTACAAAGGTCTTTTCAAGCATGTGAGTAATTATTTTTTGTATGTATTAACTAAATATTTTATGAAATAAAGAACTCCATTACTGTTTTATATATCTATTTTTATAATCTAATACATATTGTGAAAGAAAGAATTTCTGAAATGAATAAAGAGAAAAATGAAAAAGGTAAAATAATAGTTTTAATGACCTTAAATTGAAGTAAATAGACGAAATAAAATAGAAAAGTTTAAGTCATTCAAAATTACCTCCAGAAGGTACTGGCGGGTGTTGACCTCAATTTTCGTGAGGTCTAGTCTTCCGCTTAGGGTTTAGGATCTAGCCTTAGGAATCTCTCTTCGACTATCTTAGAACCTTAGAAATGGGACCCGCCTCATTCTAGAAATTCAACCCGCTTTGATACTCTTCTGGAGTTTCGCGTGTGTGGTATCAACTTCTAGCACTTAGAAGGACGAAACCAACATGAGGAAACCCAAAAGGGATTCCCTATAGGACCTTCCTGAGCCGTAGAGTGACCTTTTGCACAATTCGCACTCCCGCGCGCACAAGCTTCGCAATTCGGAGAGTCGATACGTCCGATCGCCGCAATTCGCATTGCCTGCGTTTTTACTTGTCGAATGCTCAATTAAACTTTTTGGGACGATCGATCGTGGGTCGAAATTTTGTAAAATTTGAATTTTCAACGCATTTTTTTGACCCGATTGTCGACGACGTCGTTCGAGCGACCCCGAATGACGAAACGGACTGCGCCAACGCGTCCAGAACGTCGATTTTGCCCGGGGAGGACACCCATTTTGTCGCATCGCCGCGCGCGAGTAAATTGTGTTTTAATATATATATATATATATATATTTATATATGTATATTTATATATATATTAATTAACCCCTTTACCCTTTCCCCTTTCCTCTTTAATCCCTAACACTCCCCTGCGCTCGAGCTCTGTCTCCCGCGACTCTCCCGTTCGCGTGTCTGTTGACCTCATTTTTGGTGAGGTCTTAGTCTCCTACTCTTAGAACCTAGGATCTAGCTTTAGGAGTTCTTATTGACAATCCTAGCGGACTAGCAATGGAGCCCACCTCCCGTAGAACTTCAAGCCAC
>NW_018220479.1:566883-568961 GCF_001263595.1 Phalaenopsis equestris
TGTTGTTGAAAAATTGGCAAGAGGAGAGGAAAGGAGATTTCTGGAAGAGCATTTTCTTTGAGTTGGTTTCCTGTGCTGCTTTGCTTTAGCATTCTTGAGGTACCCCATTCTTCCCCCCCTCTTCTTCGGTGCTCTGTTTCTTTTCGGTTTTCCTCTCTGCCGAGGCTTCGAGCTTGTCCCTGTTGGATGATACAGCATGCTAGCTCCCTTTACTTTCATATATTTTGAGGCATTCACTTTAAAAGCATTTGAAGGATGAAATGTGAGCATATTTTAGGATTTAGATTTGAATATTGCTTAAAGTTTTGGAGATATGACATGTCCTTTGTTTATCCTATCATATTTATGTTGGTAGCGACTCGGTTTGGAGGCTTGGTTTTGGCTTCCTGTGACACTCTTTGACTTGAAATATATGTTATAAGAGAACTTATTTAATTTGGAAAGCCTTGTATCTTGCTTTGAGAGTTTGGCTTAACTCTTCATGAGGCATCTCCCATGTTCATTTATTTGTTGGAATAATTTCATGTTTAGAATGTTTAGACATGCAGGTTGTTCCTTGGGCTTAAAATGGCTAGATCTTTAATGTTGTATGGCTCGGTTTTAGCCCCTGTCGGGCTCAGTTTTGTCTTTTGTCTTGATTGGAGCCACGACTTTGGGTCCGAAATGGTTGAATCTTTAATGCTTTATGGGAGTCTGGATTTTAATTTTGTTGGACCCGGTTTTAGGCCTTGAATGACTCAGCTTCAGACTTTTGTTGGTGCTCGGTTTTCATGGCAGAAGTCTGGGGTGTTAACCTTTTGTTAAGGTGTTGAAGTTTTCTTCGTTAGCTTTAAGAAGCTCACTTTGGGCTTTTACTGATTTTCGATCTGTTTAGAGGTGGTTGAGATTTTAATTTCTATTAAAAGAAGTCACGGTTTTGGGCACTGAATGGCTGGGTTTTGAGCTCAGTTTAGCTCTGGTTGGGGGCTGGTCTTGGCTCGGTTTGGGACTTTGGTTTTGGTTTGAAATGACTAGAGCTGCATTTTTATATGTATATGTATAAAGACCTGAATTTAAAAATGGTTGATGTTGGTTTTGGTTTTGTCGAGCTCGGCTTTGATTGCTCGGTTTGGCTCTGGTTGGGGGCTGACTTTGGCTTTTTTTCTTGTTGAACTCGGTTTGGCTCTAGATGGGGAGTTGTGTTGATTTTGTTTGGCCTTGCTGGGCTCGGTTTGGCTCTAATGTGGGCTGTGTTTGCTTGCTCTAGCTCTGCTGACTTGGTTTGATTCTAGTTGTTGGTCTTGATTTGCTCTGTTTGGCCTTTGCTGGACTTGGATTAGCTCTAGGGTGGGGGCTGTGTTTGCTTGTTTTAGCCTTGTTGAGCTCGGTTTTGGCTTTGTTTCTTGTTGGGCTCGGTTTGGTTTTGATTGAGGGCTGTGTTGCTTTGTTCAGCCTTTACCCGAGGAATGGTTAGGAGGTGGCTTTGCTGACTTGGGTTCCTACTCCTTACTCGTGAGGTCTGTTGCTGATCTTTGGGTGTGATTTGGCTTTCTCTGCTAAGCTTGGATTGACTTGAGTGTTGTGGATGAATCAAGTTTGTCATCCAAAAAAAAGAAAACCATATTTATTTCAGTTATCCATTCATTTAGTCAGGGAGGCATAGCTGCGTTTTGGTGGTCCTTTTGTTGACTCTGGCCGTGAGCCCCTTGTGCTTCGGATGGCTTCTGGTTATGGGCTTTTGTAGTTGCTCTTTGCTATCTTAAACTGTGAGCTCTATTAGTTCTTTTGGGCCCCTTTATTATCCTAATTATAAGTTTTATTTGCTGTCTTTTAAAATTGCCCTTGGTTATGGGCCTTGTGGGCTGCTTCCTCTTTTCTGCTGACCCTGGCCGTGAGTCCTACCGGCTGTTCACCTCTTTGTGATGAGTCCGATTGTGAGCATTTATGTGATTTGATGGGAAGATTTTGTGCTTATTTGGTGTATGAGGCTATCTATTAATCTGAAAGTTGGGAGAATCTCGAATTTAGTATGAGTTTGGAAATATTGACAGTGGTTTCCCCGCGATCATTTTCCTTCGAGGTTTGGAAAATTTTAAATC
>NW_018220479.1:570316-570984 GCF_001263595.1 Phalaenopsis equestris
GGGTTCTATACGTTCGGGTGACCGAGCAGCCTTCGTGGATTCCTCGAGAATAAATATATCTGAGCCTAGTCCCATACGAGTGCTTGCGGTCCCCCTCACTTGGAATTTTCTTTGGTTTTATCGAAATTTTGGGACGGAGCACTCGTGTTACTTTTCTTTTCTTTCGGGATTTCCCCAGGAGTTTTGAGGATTTTCTTTTACTTGAGTCTCTTTCGTTGATTCTCTCGAGTTCCTCCACTCTTCTTTGGGTTTCCTGGACGGCGTTTCTTCCGGAATTTACTTTTTGAGATGCATTTAGGTTTGCTATGCTTAAGGGAGCGGATCTCACAGGCATACAGATTTGATTTACATTTTACAGTACTTAATTTTCTTGTTTCAACCTGCTACTGCTCTTCTTATACAGCATGTTACACTTGTCCTGTTTCTAATTGCTACTATTCTTCATGTATAGCATCTTGTACTGCTCCTATTTTACTTACTACTGCTCCACTTGCATGCTACTGTTCATTCCTGTATTGCACATTTTACGTCTTATAACTTTAAACATGTTTACCCTTTTTACATAGGATGTTTAGAGGTCTACAACCATAGGGCCGTTTGATTTGATAATATAACCGGACACCCTAGAAAACTTAAACTCGTCACGTCGAGGAGCTTGGAGCTAGCGC
>NW_018220479.1:571271-571529 GCF_001263595.1 Phalaenopsis equestris
TTAGACTCCGAGGTTGTCGTCCGATACGACATAAACCCTCATATATTTTAGGCAATTTGAGTGACCCTGTCACGCAAATATAAGCCCTGATTAAATAAAATTGGCAGGATGAAACACTTTAATAATTTCTTTTTAAAATTGGAGCCAAACCATAGGATAGACTGAGAACCTACTGAGGTTCGCCTCAGGATCTGTGGCTTCCCCTAGTTTTCCTTCATTTGGATTCCTTAACAATGTTCCAGATTTGAGCTTTTCCCC
>NW_018220479.1:571751-599062 GCF_001263595.1 Phalaenopsis equestris
GTCATATGTTTTCCTAGTTTATTTGATTGAGCCTCATCCTCAAATCTTGTGTTTATCCCTCGGGATAGATATAGGATTTGAGGTAGAGCGCTCTTTCATTTAAACTGTGAAAAATATGAGGTCAGTTTGATTTCATATTTTTCTAAAATTATATATATATATATACATAAATTAAAAAGTCCTTCCGAAGCGGGCGATGGGATTTTAATTCCGGCTGCCGACAGCTTCTTACGGGCAACCCCCCAAACAATCTCTTTCTTTCTTTTTTGTGCCGACAGCAGGGGATACGATTTACCCATGCACGAAAAAGAAAATAATAAATGTGTACCTTCGAGTACAAAATTTTGAGGGTACCCACGGTTACAATTATGAGGAAATATTTGGGTATAACAGTAATCCTGCTATGACTTATTAAAGAAATTAAAAATGATAAATATTTAAATTGAAACGGGAAGGGTTAAATTTGAAATGAAAGCTTATGGTTTGAATAAAATAATGACTTACATTTTTTTGGTCATTCATGTACAACATTTGCATATTAATTTAATGCATGTTAAGATTGTAATTGTTCACTAAGTTGTGGTAAACTTACTGTTGAGTCTAATTGTTTCTTTCAAGAAAAGAAAAACTATAGATTAATATGTCTGGCATGAGAGATTTAATTAACAGGAGGACTACTGTTGATAGCTATTATGATAGTAGTTTCTTTGTATTTTTTTGTTCAAGGTAGTGATGCATTGTTATATGTCGGTTTGACATGTTGTCTACACATAATATATGTATTTCTGAATGTTTTGATTTATATATGGTATACATTGTAATTTCTTAGTGGCTCTTATATATTTATTTGAAGTAATAAAAAAATTCGTGGAAAGTAAATTAAATGTTAATACCATCCGACCTAACTTGGTTAATTCTAAACTTCAGACCGGGTCATGACAAACATTCCTTTGAAATCACATCACGAAGATCCTTACCCAACAATGCTCATTTTAATCCCAAATTTTCAAGTATTTCTCATGCTAGTAATTTACTTAAAATATTTCTTTATCTTTGATTTTAGTTTATGAACATATTTTAAGTTGGTTTTCTCTATTTAATAAAAAATTTATTTATTGTTTATATTTTTTATGAAATGATGTAATGATTAGCCCAACTAGTTCATCCTAATTTGAGAATAGACACCACGACATTACATAAAGACATACTTCAACATACATAACTATGCTTCATTGGCTATGATAGAGCTTAAGCTTTAGCTTTGAGATCTACCATAGTGGTGACAAAAAAGTTAAATGTATTAAAAAAATGAATAAAATAAATGAGGGAGGAACAAAGCTTTGATGGGAACTTGTCGGGAGTTGAGCTTGACAATGCTTGGCTAGTATGCCCATCAAACTACATGAATTCATATGTTAAGCACTTATGTGCATAATCCATACTCCAAGCGAACCCTACCCTCAATCTCCCAAACAAGATCAATACCTTAACAAATGCATTTTATGATTACTCAATTCAACATTTGCTTGAAACCCTTATTTTTCTATTTCAAGAAACGTTGCATCTCGTGATTCAAAATTTGAGCTCTTGTCCCAACTTCCTCATCTTCTTTTTCAAACCATTGTATCCCGTTGCAACCTCCTCTTATTTTCCACCATGCTTTTGGCATGATTTCCTCGCAATGCTCGAGCGACCTTAAGCTCATTATTCGAGCTGCAACTTGGCTATAAAAGGACAAACTAAGTTGAAGGGTTGAAGCTCAACATAAAAGCTCAACTCGAGCATAGGTTCGAGCATGTATTTTGTCTAGGAAGCCAAGCTATAGTTAGCTATGGTTCAAGATTAATTCGACTAAATTACACCCCTATATGAATTATCATTAACCTTTTTTTGGCAGCTAAAAATTAAATGCCACTAAATAGGAAATTTTTATCACATTTCTCCATCACACATTACAAATTAAGCATGAGTTTTAACTTCTAAGATTTTCTTTCAACCAACAAATTACATAGTTTGGTGATCTTCGACCATCACTTGGTTGAAAGACATATGATAGGGTTGGTCCTGAGTTGAGTGTCATTTGACAAAGAAGATTTAATCCTTGACATTGAGGATTGTAGGGGAATCTCATCATGCATTATGAGACCTCTAACAATTGTGTCTCCCAAGTGTGTTGATGTGGACCCCTCTTTGATACAATAGCCCAAGTTGAACAAAATCAAGGTCACTTCAGATTTTTTAGAGTTCGGCATTTGTGTGCATTGGAGTAGGGAGATGAGTCCAACAAGCATGATTGAGTGAATGATGTTGTGAGCAACATTGCATTAGACCAGAAGATGAGAATCGAGAGCAAACAAAAGAGATCATAACCATGTGTTGGGAATTGTGGACACGATCGAGTGGGTGACTGGTGAAGTGCGGGTTCAAGGGAGGTTTCATAAGAAGAGATCTTGGTTGGTTCATGTGGCAATAGGTCTGTCCGGTTCAATTACATTTCGAACGTCAAGAAAGTTCACTATAGATACGATTTCAGAAGTTGCACAAAATGAAGAAAGGTGTTGTGAGAGAGAGATTGCACAAACTATAAGATGTCATGTTTGAATATGAAAATTTCATGATGGAAGACTTGTAAATTCTATGATTTAATCACTTTTTGTCAAAGCATATAATTGTACAAGTAGAATGAGAAAGGTTTGCACAAAGTTTAATAAAGTTATGAAAAGAAATCCAATCAAGATTTTGGGGGGACACTTTATAAGTGCTTTTTCTAAACATGCCCATAATTCTTTAATAGTAAATACCTCGTCATTTAAACAAACATATTATAATGATCATGTCATATCAATAAAATCATATGCTTCAGTTGGTAAACTAAGTAAATACAATATAGCATTCTATTGATGAATATTGTATAAAAAACCAACATATAACATCAATTAAAATAACCCTTTCTAGATTTGAGTTTTGAAGAACCTCGGCAGCGGCAAATCGCAACTTAACTTCATCAATGCCTTTGTGCTTTCCTCTAACAGAAACCCAGATAGACTGTCAATAAGTAATTTATCCATCAAACAGAGGCATATCCACAGCATCAAGAATATCAAAAAAAAAGAAAGAAAATAAAGGGGCACTTACATACATTGCACACAATTCTTATGTATTTACATATCTCACACCTAAACTTTCATATTTATGCATGTAGCACTCAAATCTTTAATATCACATTAAAAATAGCAATATCACTACTTTTTTAAAAGTGAAATGCACATTTTCATGCATGGGCTTAAAACACCAAAGTGCTGTAAATATGAAAGTTTAGGAGTGAGATATGTAAATACATAACAATTGTGTGTTTCTTATGTAAATTTCCCAAAAATAAAAAAGAAACTGTATGTCGTTAAGGAAAGGGTATACCTGAACAGAAAGAATGGCTGCAATTGTAAGTATCTCCTCCGAACAACCGAGTGTGTCTGCTGCTATGATCATCTTGGAGACCATGGGATCCTAAAAGATAGTGATTCCTTACTAATGTTTTGACATAATAAACTGCTTGAGATACATAAAGCTCGATAATTTTATGAAAATAATCAGTTCAAATGAATCTCATAACAAAAACAGCATTCTCCCATGCAAGCGTTTTCATGAAAATAACAAAATATCATAACATAATAATACTAATGCCTACCAATTGCATATTCCATAATCTAGCAAAACATAGTTTGTGTAATCTGTGCTGCAACGATTAATTGAATTGAATGGTAAGCAAAGAAGAGGGAAGAAAAAACACCTAATAGATAAAATAACTATGATAAATCTACCATAAAAAATTCGTGCATTTATTCACCAGAATTGAGTGACTAAGCTGCTTCAAGGGCTAGAATGCATGGTGGTATATTCAAACAATAAAAAAAAGGTTAACAACGCGCACAAAAGAATGTTAGCTTAAGTCTTGTTATTCTAAGTAAAAAATCTAAAGCTTGATTATTAGCAATAGGAAGTGTAGCATTAGGTTATATAATTAGAGGAGATATAATTACATGATATTTTCTATATTAGAGTTATTCCAAATTTATAGAAATAAGAGTGAATATAAATATGTAACATATGATTTCAATGAGAAATAAAAAAGAAAGATGCTTCCCTTTACATGGTATTAGAGCCATCCCTAGCTAGCTTCCGTTCCTAACTCTCTGCTTGGGTCGCGGCCCTCCCTCTAGTAGCAGCATCAAGTTGTTCGAATGAATCGCTTGTCCCTTCCATTCGAGGCCATCCCTCCCTAGCATGAATCGATCACTCGACCCTTCTGGTCAAATGCACAAATCGTCGCTACCTGCTTCTTTGTTCAGCTTCATTTTTGTCATCGTTTGTATCCTACAGCTTCTCTAATCATCACAAATCGATTGAACAAACAGTTCGTCACTATCTACTTCTCTATTCGGCTTCTTCTTCGTCTCCGACAATGTCTACGTCGTGCAGCTTTGCCTGCACTGTTTGAAGCCTCCTCCTTATTCTCCAATGAGACAATTCTATTAGTGATTTATATTAATGATATTATTATTACTGCAACTGATATGTAGAGAATCTTATCAGTGAAATAATTTCTCCAAAATTGGTTCACCACTAAAAATTTGGGTTCCTTGAAAAACTTCTTGGCGATTGAGATTTCAAAGAGCAAAAATGGTATCTTTTTATTTCAACGGAAGTGTGTTTTGGATTTGCTAACAGAAATTAAGAAAATATGAGTCAAACCATACAATACTCCGATGTTTGCTAAATAACCTACCAAGGATGGAAAGCTTTTTATTGAACCAAAATGATATTGAAAATTAGTGAGAAAATTAAGCTACCTCACAGTGACTCGTCCTGCCATTGTTTATCCAGTTGGCACTATAAGTCAGTTTATGTGCTCCCCAACAGTCCATCTCTGCTCAAATATTATGTTACATCAAAGAAGTTCCTGGAAAATGTATTCTATATCAAAATCATGAGCATATAAATATTGAATGTTTCTCGGATGTATATTGGGCGAGATCCAAGATTGCTCGAAGATCTTTTACTTGATATTATGTTTTCATTTGTGGCAATTTGGTCTCGTGGAAGAGTAAGGAAAAGAATGCGGAATCACAATCCAATGCAGAATTTGAGTATTAAATAATGGTATAAGCTTCGAGTGAATTGATGTGGATCTCCCAATTCTTGGCCAAAATGGGTTTTAAAATGACAGTTCCAGCAAAGTTGTGGTGCGATAACCCAATTACAATTCATATTGCCTCAAAGTATATCTTCCATAAACGAATTAAGCACATTGAGAAAGATATTCGTTTTATTCGTGAAAATATTCAACAAAATTTGATCTCTATAGCTGATGTAAAGACCGATGAACAACTAGGAGGCACCTTCACAAATGTTCTTAATGCTATTAGAGTCATTTATATTTGTAACAAATTGGCATGATAAATATTTATGCTCCAACTTAGGGGGAGTGTTATGGAAAGTAATAAATCAAAAAATTATATATTAGGAAGCTTGTATATTAAAAATCTTGTTTATTAGCAAGTATGATATTAGGTAATCGAATTAAAGGGGATATAGTTGCAGAATATTTTTTATATCAGAGATATTCCTAATTTATAGAAATGTGAGTGTATACAAATATGTAACATATGGTTTCAAAAAGAAATAAGAATAAAATCTGCTTCCCTTTACATCAGAACTGAATAGTTTACCAAGAGATGTTTTAAAATTCCATGATATTAGAAGATAATTTCATAGTAAAAAAGGTAAGATAATGAAGCAAATAAAGCCATATTAAAAACAAAGGTAATCATACTAATATTAACAGAAAAAAAGCATTCTTATCCAGCCACAAAGCCTTTACTTAACAAAGCCCGCACCGCACTAACGAAAGACAACAGGATGCTTATGCTTATTTGCCTAAGCTCAACCATATACTTTTAGAGTTTTCAGTATTTTGGAACAAAAACTTTTGGAAAGAATTTCCTGTTGTGGAAAATAACGCTTCACCGCATATGCTGTGATGGTGCTGATATATCATTCATTCCCTACAAGCAGAGGACCACAAAATTTTGAAACGTGGTCAAGAAAGATTGCTTTAGCTTGAAAACTAATATTATTTTTCTTTTACATTTGTGTTCACTAAATTGAAAATTATAACCTTTTAGTGCTAGGAAATAAAAGTAACCTTCCTGTTCAACTTACCTTTGTTCTTTCAACATGGTCCATCACCCGCATGTTATGAGACCGTTCTAGGATTCCTAAAAGTCATGAGAGGAACGGACTAGTTGAGAATGTTTGTACAATGGCACAGAGGTAAAATATAAGGAAACTGCAAATATTGGGAGGGGAAAATGGGTTTTGGTTGCTGTTTGGCAAGAAAAACAGCAGGGAAATACTATTTGGCGTCACATCGACGAAGAATGAAAGTCAGGGGAGATTTACCATATATTCTTGATCAAGCTACAATCAAATCAGTTGAGAGAGAATAGGATACGGCACCCCACAAAGAGGAAAATCAGAGATCTCCAATAAATAAAAAATCAACCTAAAGTCTAAAACCAAGTTCAAAACAGCATATTTACAAGTCGCAAGCAAAAAATAACCTCAATACTACGGTTGCAAACTAATCGAGTGTTCGATAAGCAACTCATAGCTCAAGCTCAATTAGAGCTCGTTTATTACCGTTTGATTAAAAAATTGAACAAATATGAATACTTTTATAAATACTCAATTATTAAATGAACAAATTTGAATAATCTTTGTTTGATTCATTTGTTTTAATGAATAATATCAATTAAAGCTCGCCAATATACTCATCAAAAAGCTTGAACAATTTTATAAGTTCACGAACAAGCTCGTGAATATGCTCATCAAAAAGCTAAAAAAATTTTATTTAAAGTTCATGAACAAGCTCTTAAATAAGCTCGAATGAACCTCGACTAATTGCTTGTAAGTCGATTAAATCTTAATTGAAACTTTGTGAATAAAATCAATTAAAGTTCAATGTAGAACTCATTTATATTAAATTTAATTTAATTTTTAATTCACAATAAAAAAAACCACTATAAAAGCTTATTTGTTTAATCATATATTTATTTTTGTGTGTTTGTATATTTGTTTTGGTTATTTATTTAATAGCTCGTTCATTCAAAAGCCCACTTATTTTTATAAGTTCAATAAGTAACTCCTTTATATACTAAAAAAATTAAAACTCCTTTATAGACTCGATAAAGTTAGATTGATTAGAAAATAAAAAACTCAATCATATTACTCATTAGCTTGCTCAAAATTTATTTTGTTCAAAAATAAATAGCTCGATAGCACTAATTTTAATTTGATCAATTAAAGCAGTATGGCAAAAGATCAAGTGGTTCGATAATACTACTCGCTAATTTGCTTGATAATTACTCAATTATCATTATATGAAACGAATATTAACTAAGCTAAAATAGTCTGAATAACAAACAAACCAAGTTTTAACATAAACACAAAAGGCCAGACTCAAGCTCAATACTTATAAACAAGCTCAAGCTTGAATATAGTCCTGCTCAACTCAACACAATTTATTTGGAGCCCCACCAATACTAAACCTAATTAAGGTAAGACCTTCTAGGGCTCGGCTCAACCATGGGGGCTAGGATGCTAAACCCTGTGGAGAAAAAGCTAAATCGAGGACCGGTTCAATCCTTCATCCATTTGCCTATGAGAGACGCAATAGACATCTGCAAGGGTAGAGCAAGAAAACTATTTTAGTTGGGTCATTAATTACTAGTTTTAAAAATATCCTCAACCCTCTTCATTTCGGCTTGGAACTAGCATTAAGCGGTTTTAAAATTTGAATATTAAAATATTATTTAAAAAATACTCTAAAATTTTGTGCTCAGCTATTAGGGGAAAACCATTTAATTAAATATTTATTAAACTAGATACATTAAAATATAATTTAATATTCATTTATTAAACTAATTAACTATTATTATTATTATTTATTAAATTAATTAAATTTTAATATGTAATTTATTTTTTTATTAAATAATTGTTAAATAGTAACATTTTATTTTATATAATTATAATTAACTTGATAGCATATTAATTAATTATAAGATATTAATCAAATAAATTAATAAAATTAAAATTGAATTAAAACCACAAACTTATAATCCCTTTGACCTGTCTCAACCTCTTGTTTACAACCCACCCACCTCTCCTAATTTTGTCGAAAACCATCACTTTGTGATTGAACCCTCACAATTAGAGCTAATTGGAAAAGCAGCAATGAGATCACGACATGCAAAGACCTTCGAAGCTCCCATCTTTCACTTTCCGCTCTGCCACTACATGAAACCAGTGAGGAAGGTAACCCTCATCTTTCTCATCCTTTCTTCCAACCGCCTTTGCGCGCTTCAACTTCTCCATATCACATAAATTCATCTTCCAATGAGATTTACTAAATCTTGGATTTAAGACAAAAACCGAAAGAAGATAGGATTTAAGAATCAGTAGAATTTAAAGATGTCATCTTTGTTGTTTGGCTGAATTTAGGTTAAATACTAGTCAAATCTTGCTACCAAATAGCCACTGAGAGTAAAAACTCACCAAGTTTGCACAAAGTTGTCACCTCCGACAAAGGTTTTGAGGGCTAGTCAGTGTACTTGCTTCCCCTCAAAAAATTTGCACAAATGTGATCCACTGCCTACCCAGTACTGCGAAAGGAAGAAGCGGGATGGATAGCCTGAAAGTACGCGTTCTGCTTGCAAAGCGAATCGAGGCAGCAAGTAGGGGCACAAGCCCATAGTGCCCCTACTATGGCTCTGCCCATGGTCACATCCGTGTATTTCTTTCAGCTTAGGATGACCGAGATGAAGGGTATTATCATTGAAAGCAACAACACTAATGCCATGAACTTCCTCAAACAGAGCATAAAAGTAGAAAGATGCAGGAGCCAACCTTAGTTTAGCCATCATATAGCCTTCTTATCACAGTTTAAACAGGTTTTGTATTTTGTTATAGCTACACATTTCGACAAAGCTGCTCATTCTTGTGTCCAACAGGCTTTAGTTGATAGGTTTTGTGATGAGTAGGTGCCAGATTTATACAGTAGGAGATGCCTGATAGCAAATTTAAAACAAACAACAATGAAAAATAAATTTCATTACCAACTTCTAATAGGAAATTACAAATAAAAAATGGAAATCTGAAATTGCAATAAACGACAGCACAAATTCACCTTAGGGTTCGATATGAGGGTGGTGGTCAGCATAGTAGATTGGAAGGGGCGGTAGGAGGCTGGAAGATCAAGAAAACAGCAGGCTTGCCATTTTCTGTATGAAGGCAGCGAAGGGAAAGGATTGCAGCAAGGTAGGGATGGACTGGAACATCAAGAACCCAAAAGAAGAGGCGAGTCTGGGTGGCGGCAGCAAAGTTAGATGACTGGATAGTAGCAGGAAACAACAACACGTTATTGTTTGGACGGCAGCAGGGGTTGGAACAGCAGGAAATCAGCATGGAGATGTGATTTTGGGCAGCAAAAGCAATCGATGGAAGTGTGAGAATAAAGTGGGAATGAAGGGGAAGGGTAGAGGAACAATAAATCACCACTCGAGAGTGAGATATAGGTGGAACACCACTCAGACCCTTGGATACAGCCCTAGAACAAAAAACCAGAGAAGTCGGCGTCTGTTCCAAACAAACACGTACAAAAACTGACTTAAACACAACAAATGCAACATATAAAGACCTAGGGTAACTTAGGATTGGGCCCCACTCTAGTTAGGCGGCAATCCCCAAAAAAAAGAGGGTCGGTCGGCCCTCAAGGCTTCCAGATTTACCTAAACCAAGAACTTTTGGACTGAACCGATCTACACCGCCAAACAATTCCTGTGTTTGGTACAGCAGTATGTGACGACTGCATTAGACTCTCGGGATTCATGGAGCTTTGACCTCACCCGTCAAAGACTTTGCTTCCGCATAGTATGGGGCTAGGTCGGCCACATTAAAGGTGGCGGAAATACTATAATCTCTCGAACATTCAACTTCTTGAGGATTCTAAAAGATTCATCTGCTTTGGGTCTGAGCTTTTCAGAAGATCTCACCACAAAATATATACTCACATCTACCTAAAACAACTCTGAATCACGGACGTCATTACAAGACAACCTGTTTTGGCACAACCAGAATTGGACCTACACACATATGAGTCTTCCTGATAACCAAGTCTCAAGTCATTAAATCTATAATCTGTTTCTCCCACTCCTCGTACTCTGCTAAGTGTATCTAGTAAACGATTTTGTCAGAAGGAATCAACTCTGGAACAAAATCTCAAGCAAGCTGAGCAATTCTCAATGGAAATCTATCAGAAGAGACATGTTCTTCATCTCTAGAAGGACCTAGATCCCACTGTCGCATGTTCTTTCTCACAAAACACTTCAGGAAGATTTAAAAGCTGCAATTAAGGGAATGGTCGGAGGCTATTAGACGAGCCTCTGTTATCCTTAGATGTGCTAAATATTCGAGTACCACATCCTACACACTGGGGGCATTTACGACCTTCAGAAAGACTGCTCTACCAAAAGGCCACAATACGCGCTATATATATATATATATATATATATATATTATTGTGGCCTTTTGCCTAAAAAAAGCCGAAATACATAGTATCAGGTGGCTAGAGAGCAACCCAATTTGGTTTTTGCATCTGCCTCTGGTTCAAGGAAAGGAGCAAGCTAATAAGTGGTAAGATGATTGTCATTGTCAGTAGTAATCAATGTATCATCCAATATGTTCTCGAGATGGAGTCGGCCTCCATTCTTCTTCTTCCTCCTGGAATAGACCTGTCATTCCTCTTCCGAAGATTGAATCACCTGATCTTGGTCTAATTTGTGTTGGAGATGTGCAGATTGTTGAACATTAGAAACAACTACATGTTGTACCGGATGCTCTGGTATTGGATCAAAGGAGCACTCTCGTGTGTCTTGGCATGTGAGTCTTCTTCAATAACAATGGGTGGTATGAGCACAACTGGATCTGTAGCTGTAGTATGTTGTCCTTCCTCAGGAACTGCAGTGTTTGGAATAGGATTGGGTTGCATGTTCTCAACAGGAATAATAGGTGGTTGTTCTTTAGTGATATTCGGCCTTAGATGAGGATGCAAACGATAACAAATAGTAGAGTTGTGGTCAAACATATTACAATGAGATTACAATGATTACAATGAGAGCAATAAGGAGGATGTGGTTCCATTTCAACCTTTTTTTCAATACCCGTTGTGAATAGTGTCAATCCATACCTCATTCGGAGCTGGTTGAGTGATCTCTCTCAACTAACACACAATACAATCCATAGAGGGTCTAGTGACAGCAAGTGTAGGACTATCTACCTTGAGAGGTTTACCGTAAACAATTGCTAAAGAGTAAAGGATTTCCATGTTGAACAGATATAATTTTAACTCCGGAAACTTTATCCAAACAGGAATGATAGGGGACTCCGCTTTTGGATCAAAACCGACAGTCCACTTCAGAATTTTCATAAAACGATTGTCAATCTTGATAGCTTTTCGAGAGAAAATACAGTGTAATCAGCATCATGAGATAGTTGAATAAGTATGTCTACCATCAAGTAAGCCAATCTTTCAATTGCTCAATAGTTTCATAGTATCAAACTCCTTCCAAATGATTTCCAGTTTTGGGTGACCATAAAGAAATTTCTCCACTAGAGAAAAACACCAAGAGGACGTGAGAGTATCGATTTCAGCCTCTGTGAGAATAAGTACATGCTTCCCATTTTTTTCCAAGTTTTTTAATAAAACTGTGATCACCTCCACCTTTAAGGGTCTCGTGGAAAGATTCTGGAACATTGCAGGACTTACCGATAGCAAAACCAGACGCTGAAACTAGAGGGGAACTAGCATGAAAGGGCAAGTCGTCGGCAAGTGCATTAGCTTAGGAATGGAACATCAAGGGCATCTCCATCACAAGATGGTCACGGTCAGGACAGACATAGTCTGACCGCTACACAGATCCGAACAAGATGCGAGAAGAAATCATCTGCCAGTAGGAACAATCGCGTCCTTCTGCGAGACGTGCGAACAGGAACGTCTGTCGGGCCGGCAAATGCGAGCAGAGAGGCACGTCGTCGTTTAGGAGACGACGTGCGAACAGTTCGTCGTCTTTGGGTGCCTGCAAGATGCGAGCAGAAGACGCAGCTCAACGAAATAGTAGAAGACGGATTACATTGGTGTGCGTAGCTCAACAAAACAGCCGAAGATGACGGAAGACGAAACGGAGGAGGCAACTCCTTCGGGCATGAGATTACCATGGCAGAGGCTAGGGTTCGCCGTGAGGCAAAACCCTCGAAGAAGGAGATGACCCTATATATATATATATATATATATATAATTAATGAAAATAATTCTAAATAATACTTTCTTAGTTATTTTCATTTTTATAAAGAAAGATACAACTAGATTGTATAAGAGGACCCAAGTATAACACCCTACACACACGGTAAACACCACATGCAAATGATTCCAGAAAAAAAAATACAGAAAAATACATGAGAACCCAAAAATCAAAAGTACCAAAACAAGTAGTATCAGGTAGCTAGAGAGCGACCCAATTCTGCCTTGTCTCTGTCTCTAGTTCTAGGAAAAGAGCCAACTAACAAATTGGTAAGATGAGTATCGTTGTCAGTAGTAACTAATGTATCGTCCAATAAGTTCCTGAGCTCGAGTCGGCCTCCATTCTTCTTCTTACTCCTAGAATAGACCTATTATTCCTCATCCGAAGACTGACTCATCTGATCAGCGGATTGGTTTAAAGTGTGTCAGATATGCGTAGGTTGTTGAAGATTGGAAACATCTATTTGTTGTACCAGCTGATTTTTTATTAAATAAAAGGAGCACTCTCATGTGTCTTGGCATGTAAACGAGTCTTCTTCAATAATAATGAGTGGTATAGACACGTTTGGATCAATATTAGTAGTATGGGGAGATGTTTCATGAGATTCCAGAGTACCATGCTCCAATCCAATAGCTGGAATAGAGTGATCAAAAGCAGGAGCACCCAGGGGTAGAACGGCTTGGGTATGATGTTCTTCATCTGAAACAACAAAGGTTTGAATAGGAGGGTCATCAGAAAATTTCCCATCAAGAACAACGTCAATCAGATGAGCAGAGGTATATGTAGTGTTGGAAAGAGGGTCGGGTTGCATCTCCTCAGCAGGAATGGTAAGTAGCAAAACGTCCACCCCCAATTCAGCACGAATAGATTTTTGAATAGGTTGTTGATCTTTAGCAATATCCAGCCTTAAATGACGATACAACCGATAGCAAATAGTAGAACCGTTGTCAAACATACTACAATGAGAGCAATAAAGGTGTGATTCTATTTCAACCTTTTGTCACTACCCGTTGTGAGTGGATCCAATTCATACCTCATCCGGAGCTGGTTGGGTGATATCTCACTCAACTAACACACAAGTCACAGAAGGTCTGGTGACAGCAAGCGTAGGACTACCAACCTTGAGAGACTTACCGTAAACAGTTGCTAATGAGTAGAGAATTTCAAAGTTGAACAGGTGTAGTTTTAACCCCGGAAATTTTATCCAAATAGAAATGATAGGGGACTCCGCTTTTGGATTAAAGTCGACAGTCATCTTCAAGATTTTCATAAAACGGTTGTCAATCTTGATTACCTTTTGAGAAAAAATACGAGTGTAATCTGCATCGTGAGATAACTGAATAATTATATGTCGGTCGTCAAGTAAGCCAATAATTTATTTACCCAATAGCTTCATAAAATCAAAATCTTTCCGAATGATCTCAGGTTTATGACGACCATAAAGGAATTTCTCCATTATAGCAAAACGACAAGAAGACGCAAGAGTACTGGTTTCAATCTCAAAGAGAAAAAGCAGATTTCCCATTTTTTTACCAAGCTTTTTAATGAAAGTGTGATCATCACCACCTTCAAGAGCCTCGTGGAAGGATTATGGAAAATGCAGAACTTACCGATACCAAAATCAGGCTCTGAACCTGAAATAAGGGCACAAGTGAGATTGTCGTTGGCAAGTGCAGTGGCATAAGAATGGAGCGTCGAGGCCATCTCCACCAGGCAAGATGACCACGACCTGAGTCTGGAGCGGCGTGACTAGCCGCGTCAAACTGCAACTCAAAGAAATGAGATGAGGTGCGAGGAATGCAATCGACGTAACCAAACCTTGTATCAGGAAAGAAAGACAACGACGTCGTGCAAGTTGTCAGCAAACGCCGACGAAAATGTGAGTATGACAACGCGTAAACCAGGAAGACGACGTCGTGCAAGCTGTCTGCAAGCGCCAACGAGGCAATCAGAAAAAAAGACTGGGTGCGAAGGGTATTAGATTGTGAAATATTTAATGCATTAAATAATTCACAATCTAATATTATAAACATTCGTATTGAAATAACCGATAAAATTTAATAATACAAAAATTAAATATATTAGTAAACATAAATAACAACTCATAAAATTAGTTGATACAAGAAACCAAAATAATATTATAATTTAAGAATGAAGAATTCACTTTGATAATAGACAATCTGCTTGTTCTTAACTTATATTATCACCTATAAAATATAAAATATATAATTATTACTTTACTTAATTATGTTTTAATTTAATTATGAATATTGTTGCAACGCTATAATTTAATTAGAATTTCAACACTTTAAACTTTAAAATTTAATTATTATAATTAAAATTATTATTAAGGGCCCGTTTGGGGCAGCTTATTGGGAGCGGCGGCGTTTTGAAAAAACCGCTGTTCCGTTTGAATAGTGTGTTCGTTGGTACGTTTTCTTACCGCTGCGTTTTAATATCGCTAATTCCTTAATAGTTCTGCAATCTGGCTTGGAGCTCCGTTCCTCGTGTGCTTCTCGCGTTTAAGGTTATATTTCTTGTGGTGCCCTCGCCCTCGCCCTTCCCGTCTCGCCCAGGCCCCTTACCGTCTCGCCCTTGCCCCTTCCCGTCTCGCCCTTGCCCTTCCTTTACGAGGCTCTGGTCCTTCATGACAGAGGGATCGCCGCATATGAGGTATAATTTTTTGATCTCTCCTTGCTCTTCCCATCTCTCCCCCGCTCTCGCCCTTCCCGTCTCTCCCTCGCCCTCGCCTTTGATACAGTTATGAAAGCCTTCGATATGTTCATAAGATGGAGAGATTTGTTCAACATAATGGAAATAGTCACATTTTCTTGAGTTATGAAAATAGTTATGAAAATAGTCACATTTTCTTGAGTTATGAAAATAGTCACATTTTCTTGTTCAACATAATGGAGAGATTTGGCTTTTCCTTTATGTTCATAAGATGGAGAGAATTGGCTTTTCCTTTATGAAATCTTGTACAACTTTCTTATTTTTAGGAATGCTCACATCAATAATGTGGAGAGAAATTGATATATGTTTACCTGCTGTTTGGAGAAGTTATGGTTTAACATATTTTACATACATAACACAATTTTTGCATTAATACCACCTTACCTTTGCTTGGAAAAGTATTTTTCACATTTTAAAAGTTAAAATGGTGGAATTTTCTATGTGATGCGCAAAATTTGGGTGATATAAATGTAATAAAAAACAAATTTTAGGTGTTAGATACGTAAATAGATAGGGATTGGCTGGTAACTATGTAAATGTCATTTTATTTTTATTTTAGCCTCCTTAAATGTTTGCTTTACAGTCATATGAATGATTGTTTATCACTATGTACAACTTTATCAGCTTTTAAAGAGATAAGAAAAGCAAAATTCATGCTTTCTTGAGCTTGTGATCACATATGAAAGCAATATTGTTAATTGTTAGAAGAGAAGGCTCTTTTTGGATGGTTTGATTAGCTGCAGTTTTAATTAAAGTTGTGAAGTAGCTATAGCATTTTTTGGTTTTTCATGTTGTGCCTAATAAAATTTTTGTGGGTTTCCATCTGTTGATGTAGACCACTGACCGAACCACATAAATCTCTTGTTCTCTTGTTTTTTTTTTAATTGAACTGTTAAGAAAATGAATGTTGGATGTCAATGTTTATTTATAATTTATTATTTTTTTTCACATTTGGAGAATATTTACTTTCCTTTGTTCCATAAAGTTCAATGCCTAAGGCAACTGAAGGGGGTCCCTCTCAATGTGGGATAAAGAAGTAACAAATATTTTTTGCGACCTATGCATTAAAGAAACTGAACTGGGGAATAGGCCAACCACGTATTTTAATAAAGAATGTTGGCAAAATATAGCTTAGAGATTCAAAGAATTGACCGGTAGGGATTACGACAGGCTTAAATTTAAAAACAAATGGGACCAATTGAAGAAAGAATGAAAAATATGGAAAGAGTTGAAACGTGACTCTACCGAGTTGGGATGGGATCCAATTAAAAGGACGATCGATGCTCCAGCTAAATGGTGGGCTGAGAAAATTGAGGTAATTTTCTAATTTTTTTTCTCAATTATATTACTTCTCAAATTATTTAGAAATTGATCCCCCTAAACAAGCTTGTTACAGGCATTACCAACAGCGAAGAAATATAGGCAGTGCGGAATTGAGCCAGATTTCGAGGCAAAACTTGACATCATGTTTAAAGGGGTTGTCGCGATTGGGAAGCACGCAGCAAACCCAAGCGAGATGGGATTTACAGGAATGTCAAATGACTTGCCACCTAAACAGGTTATAACTGATGAAGAAATTCCTAGTATTAACAAAAAAGTGGAGGAGTCTAATTCCATGTCCAAAAGGCCCAGACTTGCGAGGAGAAAGAAAGAGAATGACAGTTTTGTTAAAGGCTCATTTGCTGAACTAATTGCAGCTTTCACAGTTCCGACTCCTCCTGACAGTACGATTTGGGACTGCCTGACCATTTTAGATACTATTCCAGAAGTAGCAGACGATATGCGCTTTCAGGCAAAATGTGTTCAAAAGCTCAAAGACCCTACTCGTACGAAAATGTCCATTGCACTACGACCCGAGATGCGCATTGAGTATTTACGTGTTATAGTTGAAGAATGACTCTGCTTGGTACTAATCTTTCATTAGACTTGTCACTTATGTATTGTTATTACAACAGCTTTTGTTATTTTATGATGCTATGTATTGTCTGATTTTTTTTCCTATCTTCACAACATGTTATGTCACTTATTTTCTGATGCTAAGTAATATTTGATGTTTTCACTATTCCAATTTTCTGTAGCCACCTCTCCATAATTTCTTTCATCCTAATGTATTTATCATTTCAGAATGCACCCACTGCAAGACCGCCGTAAAAGAATGGCATGGGTTTCAACTATAGCGATATTATTGCTGGAATACTACCGCTCCAGTTATAGACGGATACCACGCATGACGTCCTCTTATATTGGGGACAAATGGGTGGGTGAGATGCTTGCTGGACATCCGATAAGATTTTTAGAATGATTGCGCCCATTTTTATCGATATGCTACACGAGTTATGTCGGAACCATGGCCTACAGGGTTTTTCTAGAACGACAACGAGAGAGATGTTGGCAATAACATTATACATGCTCTCACAGAATGAATCAGTTAGAGGAGCTATGGAGCGATTTCAACATTCATCAAAAATCATTAGTCGATACTTTTCCAAAGGTTTACAAGCACTTGTGAGCTTAGCAACACAGATCATTAAGCCAGCGGATACATCGTTCACAACTATTCCTGAACAAATTGCAAATGATTCTCGTTACATACTGTATTTCAAAGTAAGTATTATTACTTTGTTACTTTAGCTTAATGACCTCTTCATCCGACGTCACCCCTCTCATTCAGATACAGACTTCAATATGGCTAATGATGATGAAATTATTGACACTCTATAAGTTGAGATGGCTGCTCTGAGGGAGTCTATAGCTATATATGACAGCTATATATCTTAGAAGTTATGCTATATATGACAGCTAGTTCAGCAAGTCTTTTCTCTGTTCGTACATTAATTTTGAATGTCAATTTTACTTTTATTTAGATAAGTACTAACAATCTTTTTTTTCACAGTTATAGAAACATAACTTCTAAGATATCAGTTACAGACAGGTTTTTTGTGTTATTGTGGTCTACCGGCTCCGTTGCTCACATCGCGTCAGTCTCATAGCTTTGGGAGGCAGTTCTACAGTTGTGCCAAGGGTGTTTCAGCTCGTTGTGGCTTCTTCCGGTGGGCTGACAGTCCCTCATATGACACGGCCAGCAGTCATGGGAATCCGGTGTTTTCTGACTTTGACAGAGCAGATGAGGAAAGCCAAAGTCTGAAATTAAACATTTTAATATTTCTGATTGTAGTTGTACTCGTATTTGTACTTTTTTTAGTTCTCTTGGTGCTCATGAGGGTGTGAGAAATGTATGACAACTTTAAGTTATGATCTGTGATGATTTCATGTTTCTACATATGCTTCAGTACTACCAATAAGCTATTCTGAATAAACTGCCCCAAACAGTTTTATCACATAGGGGCATGAATATCATTTAACCACCAATAAGCTATCTTGAATAAGCTGCCCCAAACAGCAACGCAGATTATTCTGATAATCTGCAGATTATCAGATTATCAGAATAATCTGTTTATCAGCAGATTATAAATAATCAACAGCTGCGCCAAACAGACCCTAAATGCTATAAAGATTAAAATCCTAGTCTTTTTTTAGTGCTCAAATCAAATTCACTTAAGTTTATCAATTAAATAATAAACTTAAATATATGATATTTGTTAAATAACTAAAATAAATAACCTAACCTTATAAAACCGCACGCTTGATGCTTCCTCTGCACACGAGAGAGCTCTGGCTCGCTGTTTCTTGGACGAGCTTCCTCCGGTCGACCTTGCCTTCTTCTCTGCACACGAGATTGCACGAACCCGCCGCCTCTTCCTCCTCAACGCGATATAGACGCAGTTGATGTCGTTGTTCTCCTCCTACACTCTCTGCCCTAGCCACACTCATTGCAGCCACCGAAATCCTCGTGATCATTCAACTCTCAAGTAAGTCCCTACCTCCCATATACGGCAATTTATAAGGCAAACTCACCTCCTTGACTTCCGACCCCCGTCGCTTCCTCTCTCCTTTATTTGGTTTTCAGACTCCCTTCTCTTTTCCTTTGATTCTTCATTTCTTCTCTCGAGAAACTGAAATCGAGCGTTACACGTTGGCCAGTAAATAATGATTTCAATAGTCGTAAGCTCTCATAATAGTATAAAACTCTTTATCATGGATGGAATACTTTATACCGAAAGAGAAAGCTCAAGCCACAAAAGAAACACAATTATTATTACTGAAATTTAAATCAGTTAAAACGATGACTCGTCTTCAGAAAATACTGGATAACAAACACAAAACATAGGACGACACAAACAAACACCTCGAACGTGTATTTTGTATCCCAAGAGCGGTGAAGGTTGGCCCGGTGGATCCGGAGGCTTGGGCCAACAAGATTGAATGCGGAGAGGGTCAACAGGAGTCGGAATATGAACTGGAGGAAGGCAGCAGGTTAAGGCGGCAGGAACGGTTGTTGGGCGACTAAGAGGTGGGTTGGATAGGGGGGTAGCAAGCTGGGAAGGTGGGAACAGCTGAGAAGATCAGGATAGCAAGGTAGTTGATGTAGGGGAGCAAGCAGAGTGCCTGAAAGGGCTGCACAGCAGGTTGCTGCAACTAAAAGGGGGTCGGCAGTGCAGGGGGAAGCTGTTGAGGGGTGAGGGGGATCGACTAAGGGAACTGGAGGAGTACGGAAGATAAAAGAAGAGATACAATCACCACCTAGGAGTAGAATACAGTCGGAGCATCACCACCTCCGCAAATACAACCCACGAAGGAAAAAAGAACTCCACACAAGAGTCTAAAACCCACGCACAACAAATGGTAAACCCTAAATTCAGAAAAAAGCAATTTAAAGACTCACATAGAGAAATCATAGGAAAGGAGGAGAAAGAGATCGGCGACAATGCAGCCCTTACTAAACTGTCGCTCGATCAAGCGGAATGCAGAAAAGGTAGGTGACGAGGCACGAGAGGTCGCTTACCTCATCAGAATTCTCACCCGTGCTGCTCGGCCCGGCATTCCCCTGAACCGACCATAGTTGGGTGTCGGTTCACTAGCAGTAGTTCTCGCTCCCACGATTCTGCTACGGGAGAGCCCCGCTCCCACATAATCACGGCAAGCCCCGCGTCAATAATTTGACATGAAATCATTCAATTTGTTCTACTGTTTGAAGTAATTCAATAAACTCATCTAGATACATAAAATAATCAAAATCCAACAAATCAACCTTCACTCCAAAATTACCCTCTTTCCATTATTCATTATTGAATCGACATGGCATTAGTTCTTCGTCACATGAAGCTCATAGTGAAAAGGATTCTCTTCTTCCTCATCAACCGGGTAATCAACGTTATGACTTTACGTGACCTCAACATGCTACCTTCGTTCAAAATTAGCAAACCTCTATTGTAATTGAATGATTTCTCTTTGCATATTTTCCATGATAAGATCTTGAACACCACCTTAAGGATTTCTACTTAGGGGCACTGTAGATCTCCTCCAACTAGGATATCGACTAAGGTAAAATTGAAGATTTTTAAGTTTGGTTGAAAGTCAGAGAAGGCAAGGTCTTTAGTAGAGGTTGAGTGCTTGCGTAGGTACATGGAATAGGTTGTGTGGTTTAGGGTTTGGATTTCAGAAAAAAAATTTATGATTTAACTAGCATTAATACCAAATGACACTATTGGAGCGTTCCAAGGAATGAGAGGATCAGAATAAGTGATGGAGATATTTGTGAAAAAGCACAAAGGAAAAAATGAGGTAACTACAAGGATTAGGAAGGAGAAAATGGCTTGTTACATCTCGACGAGAAAAACAGCAAGAAAACACTAGTCAGTGGCTATATTAGAGAAGTACAAACGCTATCTGTTCGATCAAACTACATCCACACGGCCACGCCACTTTAAAGAGAATAAGCTATGGCACTCCAAAAAGGGGAAAACTAAAGAAGAAAGTCTCCAATAATATGTAATCAACCAAATGTCCAAAACCAGGTTTAAAACAGAATATATATAAACCTCAAACAAAAATAGCCCTGATGCTAATCCTAATTAAGGTAACTAAGACCCTATGGGAGTTGACACAGCTTTGAGGATTGGAGAAACTGAATCCTGCGGAAGAAAAGCTAAACCAGGAACCGGCTCAGCCCTTCACATGTTCACCAAGAACAGACACAGGATATGTCTGCATCATATTGACTAAGACATTGCATAGCAATGATGCCCTGAATATCTAACCATGATAATTATCTAGGGTACTTAAAACAACTTCAAGATCAAACTAAGTTCTATCACCCAATTGAGAAACAGATAAGTGAAATAAGATCACCCAACCAAACCTCAAACATCAGTTTAAGTTTATCCAAGTTCACCATCAAATGTGTTTTGAAGATCTCTAATCATCACAACACTCTCAACTACATTCACCTTAGTAATCACTAAGGATTTGTTTGGGATCACTTTTATTTTATTTTTTTATTTTATTTTTCCTTTCATTTTAAAAATATGTTTGTTTAGAGCATTTTTCTTTTGCAGGTTTCTATTTTTTTTAAACAAATTAGCTTGTTTTTAAAAATACTCAAAAAATTCTGAAGTTGTTTGGATTATTTTTAAAAGCAGCAAAACATGTTACACCATACCAAACAGGTATTGTTTTAAATCAAAATAAAAACAAAAGAAAATAAAAATAAAAATAAAAACAATGAAACAAAAATCAGAAGTGATCCCAAACAAGCCCTAATTTTCTTATTATTGGCATGCAAGCAAGGATTGCAGTAATAAATTTTTTCATGTAAAGTTGATAGAATGATATCAAAGGCATACTAATGGCATCTCAGCAACTTGGAATCCACAAGGTGTTGTGAGTTTTGCATCTTCATCAAGGATCTCAAGAGAGTAGAGGACCTCAAGCGCTCTGATCATTGACTCTGGTGGAGGAGAAGCTAACCAATTAAAGCCCAAGATGTTATCAATTCCCAGAGCCTTTAGCTGCACAAACAATAAGCATTAAAAAAATTGAATTTGAGATTGAGAGCATGGAACAAGTAAAATTAAACCTAGCCTTCCTTAAATATAGAATAACAAAAAAAAAAATGAGTCAACTCATCAAATCAGATACTCCAAATAAGAAATCTAGGAGGTCAACGTTTGTCATCTCTAATTAGAATGGCAACCGTGAATATAAACAAATAAGAAGAAAGAAAGATTTCAGGAGCAAAAAATAAGAATAATGGTGAAAGATAACCAATAAAAAGGTTAAATACTTTCTAGGTTCGCGGGATCACCTATGCATTTGAACTTCAAAACAGAATACTTAAGTGACTAATGCAGACGGATGTAATATTGGAGCTTTAATAGTATCTAAGGCAGAATTGAGCATGGCGACAAGAATATTACAAGTATTAGATGCAGTAAAAATAGATCAAAAAAGCAATAAATCAAACCAACTGGTCTACTGTAAACTAATTATAGACAGCAAGATGCAAATGTATAGCTTTGATGCCACGGAATGCAGCAATTTGCAGTCGATGACTTGAAAATACACAAATGATTCAAAGTTTAGATTTAAGAAACAACATATAAACATGAAAAATAACCAAAGCAAGATTTGGTTAAGCAATTCAGAGGGATGGAAAACCTTTAGTATAATTGGCATGGCTGGCCTTACTCCAATTACCTATAACTGGCGAATGTAATTTCCACTGATTGCTACATTAGATATTAACGAAATTCGTGGAAACACTAAGACGTGATTTCCTGTTATGTTATCTTCAATCAATCTTTTTTGGATCTTCAAGTTTAATTAATCTACCAACCCGATTAATGCCTCTTCACTCTTCTGTTGTAAACACACATAAACCAACATGTCTAAATTTCACAATCTCATAACAATACATACTAATCCCAATTTTCTTGTCCAAATTTGGAGCATTGCAATCAACAAAGGAGATTTTTTAAGACGAGAATGGTAAAGTCAGCTAATACTTAAAAAGGGAGAGTAGGGATGAAATTGAGGGGACATGGATTTTTATTATGGTTGAAGTTGCACAACCCAAGGCCTATTGTCTACAGACCGTAGATAATAGAGAGGCTTCCACTTCTTTCAAGATCAAACTTCTTCCTTGAAAATCAAGCTCCATTTTAGTTTACCCAAAAGGGATTACAAATCTTATACATTTCACATGGAATTGCCTATTTCATGATGAGCACACTCCCTTTACATTTATTGAACTCTTATCATTTTTTTTTCGATTTTCAGGTAGGATAAAAAATTATTGAAGGTAGGCTGACCTTCGAAGATTTTTCATCAACTCGTGTGTAAAAATAAAGTGTTTTTATTATTTATTAATGTCATGTATTAGTTTGGCTTTCGTATGTGAACTTTTATAATGATGCGACATGTTTTTTGTTGTATCTCCATATGAATACAAGTTTATCTAAAGTGTCATACAGCCCAAACCCAAAGTGTAGAAAATTTAATTTGGAATATTTTTTTTTTATATGCCATTGAATCGTGACACAGCTTCTAATCAACTTCATAGATGGGTAGGGACAAATAGAGGCAACAACTCAATAAGTGGTGCATAAAATGCTCTTTAAAACAAGCTGGTGGATTGTTGGTGCATAAATTGCTCTATAAAACTACAATTTTGATAAGATGGCCATGGAAAGTCAAGTAGAAGCAGCTTGTGCAAGGACGGGCAAACCGAGAAATAATTCATTTGGGAAATTTGTATTTTTTATTTTTTATTTTTTATTTTTTTGGTAGTACCTATAGTTATACTTAGATGGTTAAAATGGAGAAATATTTTGAGAGTACTATCTCATAAGAAAATCTCATTTAGATCTAAAGTAAAATTTTATAGAACAAAACTAAGGCCTGCTTTAGCCCATGGATCCAATATTTGGCAATGGGGAAGTCCATGACAACAAAGTTGAATATGATATTACATAAGAATGCTAAGATGAATGTCCAATTTAGGATTTTTTTTTTTTTTTTTTTTGGTAGTACCTATAGTTAAGCTTAGATGGTTAAAATGGAGAAATATTTTGAGAGTACTATCTCATAAGAAAATTTCGTTTAGATCTAAAGTACAATTTTATAGAATAAACTAAGGCCTGTTTTAGCCGCCCATGGACCCAATATTTGGCAATGGGGAAGTCCATGATAACAAAGTTGAATATGATATTACATAAGAATGCTAAGATGAATGTCTGGTACAACTACGAATCATAATGAGACAGTATATTAAAGGGATGGGGTGAATAATAAAATTGCCATTGAGAATGTACGATGAAGGGAAGAAAAAGTGCAAAGACGGCTAGAAATAAGGTGATAGTGACGCAGAAGCATGTCCCGCATGGTCGTGGTCGTCCACGAGCAGAAGCGGGATCGCATCCGCAAGCGAGAGTTCCAGCAAGATTTGGCTGCTTCGTCTGGACCGGTCAAGGTTTTCTCCCTTCAAATAAGTCGGTCGGTCCTCTTGGGCCACTCCTAATTATCCTCTTATTATATATTTGTATTTCTGATATTTTAGGTTCAGTTTTTTATGTGTTTCATATCAAGCAGCCGCTGGTGACTCTTCTTCCCATCGAGGGTTATATCCTAGAGTCCATGTGGTGTTTTAACTATATCTTGGTCTCCAAGTAGTGATTATCTTCCCTATCCACATTGCTCCCCGGAACAGCAACTACAGCTGATTTTCCCTGCAATTCCCCCATTTCCAGCCACCAACCTCCCCTCCTAACTTCGTTGGATTCACCCTTCCCCAACCGTCCACACAACTCCCAATCAATGTTCCTCGCTGTCATCATCTAGAAAAACAGCAAATCTGCTATTTTTCTGCTGTCTCACCCCCTTAGTACCATGCCCCTTGCCGCCGCCTCGCTGCCAGCCTCCCGCAATCATTCTTCCTACAGCCTTACTACTGTGACAGCTGTCGGAATCCTCCAAGCTGCTGTTCCAGCCACCCCGGACCACCTCTAACCGCTGTTCCTCCGCTTTCCAGCCCACCTACCACCTTGCCGCCAGCTTTCCGTGTCCCTAGCAGTCACCACCACCTTCCTAGATCCACCCTAGTCTGTCTTGTGCCTTGTTGTTGCTATTTCTGTTTCCATGTGTTAGTTATAACCGTCACTTGGCTTTGTCAATAATAACATTTGTCTTTCCTATTACTGTTTGGGTTAACTCCGATATCAAATAGAATTCAAAATAAAAACCATAAGTCTAGAATATGTGCAAAAAGACATTAAAAATGAATCAACATTTCATGGAGCACTCGGCACAAGCCCAAATTAACCCATCATTACGATGGTTCATGCTTTTGTTGACCCAATGTATATGTTTCTAATCCTTGCCATTTATTTACCTTTCTGTTTAGCTTTTTTTTTTCTCACCTCAAATTTTGTTTCTCCATGAATATGGAAATTGATGTTTACGTAACAAAACAGTTTCAGTTGCTTTTAAAAAAGAGGAAATAGTAAACATGGACTCAGGAAATATGTAGCAAAAGAGGACAGTGCATGAAATACTGAGAAATAGATGGACGATAGCGATAATAAATTGCACAAACTCATTACAAAATTGGGTTGTTATAAAACTTAATGCAATAAGGTGAAGAAGTGGAGCATTGACAGCACCAAATGCAATAAAGCATAAGGTACTCAGGTAAGAAATTAGAATGAAACACAAATCAGCAATCTAAGCAACATCAGGCTCAATGAGGTAAAGAAACAATTGTGAAGAACAAAGTAATGAAAGATTCAAGCCAAACTAAAGAATGTCAAATCTAGACTAAAAAATAAGGATACGTCAAATATCAAAAATTATATTCTACTCATTTGTTCCAACAGAGCTTTACCTTTAAAAAGGCGCATGCCAAATTGCTATATAAGAAAAAAAAAATGTACTAAACATAAGAAAGAGAGAGAGGTAAGAATTTAATTCCTAGTAAAGAGATACTTGTCGGTCAACTTTTCCAATAGATTTATGAAAATATGGTATATGAAATAATTTTTGAAATTTAATTTAAGTATAAAAGATATATATAGTTTGAGTTTTAATTTTTGAAAAATGAGACCAAGTGGATCTCATTCGTCCAATGGTTTGCATAATCGTGTCTGATACCGCAAATACTACACCCTCCCGAAAGATAAGTGTAGACCTCGGCGATAGACCCAATCCTGCAAACTAAGAGATTTGTGACATCTGTTTAGTCTGCGAACGTTTTATATATGACCGACAAGTTCCCCTATCTAATACAAAGACTAAATAGAGTTTATTTTACCTGAGTTACAACTTCTCTATAGAGGCAAGCCCCTATAGTTAATTACATCCCAAGTGACAAGAGTCACTTGAGAAAACTCTCGATAATGATCAATGGTTCTAGTCTTCAAGAATTCAAGGTTCAGGTTTTCAAGATAGGATGAGGAAAATCAAGTGAGAATAGCTCAATGCGGAACACTTATTTTCAAGAGTCCAAAGGAAGAAGAAGGTAGGGGATGTCACTGATCCGAGGTAAATCTCGATGACTTCCCAGACTATTCTACGGTGTGATTATATTTTTTTGGAGACGATGTTAACTAATTGTTTGATCCTGACAGTTTTATTATTTGGGACTTAAACTTGCATAATGCCTGATTATGCAAATAGCCCACAGAGATAAGAGGGTTTACATTGTAACGAACAACAACCTCAGGAACAACGAACAACAACCTCAGAACCTAAAGTGAATTAGGACTTACACTGCATAACATAATTGTACAGGAGCCTAAAAAGGGAGTGTGAGGATTTACGTCGCGCTAGGCAAGCTACCTCGAAATCCTATGAGTTGTTATTATGCTAGGAAGAGATGATGCTGAAGGTCCTCTTATTGCTCGCTCCAAACTCCTCGTCGTGTTGCCCACAAAGTTGGCTCCAAGCTCCTGTCGTCGCGATGGCTCCATGGTTTAAGTGTTTGAAAATTGTAGTTTATGTTTCACAATTTTGGTGTCAAAGTTTGGTTTTGCATGTAGAATGAGTAGATTGCAGGTAGAATAAAAGGTACTTGAAATGTAAAATGCAGTAAAGTAAAATCCTGTAGACAAACTGTAAAAACATACATGAGCATCTGCTACTGTTGCGTTATTAGTATTGCGAGCATAGTATGATTTGCAGCAGATTTAAATAAACTTGCAAGAAAATTAAACAAGGCGAGAAAACCCAACGTGAAAGTCAGAAAAATGAGTGAAAGTCAGAAAAATGAGT
>NW_018220479.1:599108-599862 GCF_001263595.1 Phalaenopsis equestris
CCACATATGAAAGATCAGGACTGAGTCAAGCGAAAAAAAACCTGGATCATTAATCATTGCAACTCCACATGGAGGGAAAACAAAAACGAAAAAATTTGATTGTCAACTCGACAATCTACAGGAGATAGTTTTTAACCTCAATCCAAATGACTAACCATGGACTTTTATAAATTTTCATAGAAAAATTATATGATTTTCATGCGAAAGCTGTTCTTTAAGTCTTTTTTATGCAGAGTTCTTTTTAACATGCAAAAGGGATTTTGTTTTATTTTCGTAAATATTATTGTAAGCCATATAGTCCACAGGTTAGTCACTCTAATTGTGCTAGAACTACTGACAACTTAAGAGTGTCTCTAAGAGTGTCGAGGGCAACATACCCACCAAGGGTCGGCGAATAGCATCATCGATCATTTCCTCTCTTTTATAGAAGATCCTTGAAGTAGGAGATACTATTCTAATAATTTCACTTCATTTCACTTCATATCACTTCATATCCCTCGTTTAAGCACACATAAGCAATGTCGTCATCGCCCTCACCACTTAGAGCCTAGACTTATCCTAATCTGATGATCCATATGTGGCATTAACAAATTTCACCAACTGCTAGAAGAACTTGACTTAATATCAAAGCTCAAATCCCGGTGCACTGGGTTTCATTATAGGTTAAGTCATTGAGAGAATTTCACTGTTGATTTAATTAAGGAAGCATGAGTCACGTCTCGGTGTATCATGTCTAGATGTCTAGTGTCTTAGT
>NW_018220479.1:599905-619538 GCF_001263595.1 Phalaenopsis equestris
CTGTGCATTCGAGGATTATCTTACCTAGGGTATGCTCCTAAAACCTTGGGAGGTTACACTGCAGAGATTAGGTAGATGGGCTCTCACCTAGGATGTACTCCTAAAGTCTAGGAAACCTACACTGAGGATTAGGTGGATGGGCTCTCACCTAGGGTGTGCTCCTAAAGTGTAGGAAGCCTAAACCGAGGACTAGGTGGATGGACTCTCACCTATGGTATGCTCCTAAAATCTAGGAAGACCGTGCTGAGGATTAGGTGGATAGACTCTCACCTAGGGTGTGTTCCTAAGCTCTATGAAGCCTATGCTGAGGACTAGGTGAATGGACTCTCACCTAGAGTGTGCTCCTAAAACTCTAGGAAGCCTACTCTTTAACATATGCTTAAGGTGATTTAAGGTTTTCTATATCTTCCAATTAATTAAATCATCAATCCCCATCTTTATGACTTTACCATTTAAAAAGAAGTAAAACAAAAGAAGGATGAGGCAGACCCGCTTCCAAAACTAGTAAATTCAAAAGGGGAAAACAACAAGTGGATCAACCTAAAAGCGTTTAAATAACAATCAATTGAAACCCAAAACATTGGGCAAAAAGGGTCCGTAAAACTAATTCTAAACCGCATGTAAATCAACACTTAAAGGCTACATAAGTCTTGCCAAAATAGTACGTAGATTACCTCAAAGTCAGCCCACCAAAATGTCTTAAAGCAGTGATTAAAACAACCCCGTAAATGATGAGTATAGTGCCTCCAAAACAGTAGGTAAAGCTCCCAAAATCAACCCTAAAACAGTAATTTTAAAATTCTCAAACAGCACTCATGTAAGATCAAGGCATCAATTTTAAATATCCCAAAATCAGTTAGGAAATTCAGTTCGAAATTCAGTCCAAAATGGTGTGTAAACTCTCCAAAATTAGTTAACAAATTGTCTTTAAAATAGTACATGAATCAGTTGACAAAGCCCTAAAAATCGCAATGTTTAAATCCACCAAACAACATGTAAAACAGCCCCCAAGAGAGGCATTCGGAAATGAAAGAATATAGACCTGCAAAGAAGCATTCAAGCCCTAGAATAACGGTTATATCGAGCCCCATAGTATTTCCTTTCGAGTGCTCGAAACATGAAATTAACAAATGAGTATTTAAGATCAACAAGTAAATGGTCATTGGGACCTCACAATATTGCATTTAATTGCTTGAAACATAAAACCAGCAAATGAGCATTTAAAATCAGCAAGTAAATGGTCATTGGAACATCAAAATATTTGAATGTATTCATGTGGAGAGGATTCCATTTCAAATTTATGTAAATAATTTGATAGTCATAAGATGCAATAGCTGGAAGAATATACCTGTCTGGAGGTTGTTGTTCGCTGGCGAGAAGGAGGCTAGCAGCTTCGGTCGAGTAAAGAAGAGATTTGGGCGCTTCTCCTGCGTGCTTGAGGAAGAGGGAGGTCGAATCGAGCTGGGTGTCGCGTGAGGGGAGGACGAGGGTCTGTCGAGCGCAGAGGGAGAGCGGGATCGAGCGAGCAGCAGATTTGTTTCAATCGGTGCTTCGATCCAGACAGGAGATGAGCCGGAGTGGGATCGAGCGCTCTCGGTCGGTGGGGGGGAGTCGAGCGAGGCCCTTTGGTGCATTGAGTGGTTCGATCGGTGGAAGAAGAGAGGAGACGGGGTCGAGCGGGAGGTTTCGTTCGACGCAAGGAGCGGGAGAGTGGGTTCCTTCGTCGCAGGGAGGAGGTGAGTGTGGGAGAAGCTTCTTCTACGTTGCGGAAGAGCTCACGGGATCGAGCGTCTGATTTTGTCGCGCGCGAGAGGGAATCGAGCGGGGAACTCTAGTGTCGAAGAAAGAAATTGGGCCAGAGAAGGAAGAGGCGCAGTGCAGAGAGGGGGAGAAGGCGAGCAGGGGTCTGGCAGTCGAGACTCGATGCCGAGGAGGGAGCCGAGTTTCGTCATGAGAGGAATATGCCAATGCAGGAAGGAGCTAAGCGGGATCTTGTATTCGAGGAATTTAAAATGTCTGTTACGCGATAATGGGCGGTTAATTGATGAATTTCTAATGGGGGGAGGAGTTTTATTTGGCATATAATAACTCCTAATTTAATTTCATTAAAACTGGATTAAATATTTCATTTGAAATTTGAAATTTTAAAATTTTAAAATCTGAAAATCGTTTAACCGTCTGAGTCTAGCCCGAATTGCACTAAAGCTGAGCTCGAACCCGCTTCCCCGCTAAATAAAAATAATAATAATAATAAAAAGGTGCATCGATATCCGTGCTAGTCGCTCTCGATGCTAGTCGCTCGCGCGTGAAACCATACGCGTCGGCGTGGTCCGTATCGTCATTCGGGGTCGTCCGGATGAGTTTGTCGACGGGTGAATCAAATCAAGTCAAAGTCATGTGTAGTGCAGTGAGTGCGTTGCTGAGTCGCCGATGGTTCACCTAAGGTCGTACATTTTCGGGCCCTCTACATGCTGGTCCTTAGCCCTTGCAACTAGAAGTTGAGTGCATGGAACCACTCATGCGAGTTCTTCACAAAAATGAGTCAAGAAGCTATTTGAAGTTCTACGGGAGGTGGGTTTCATTACTAATCCGCTAGGATGGTCAACAAGAAACTCTTAAGCCTAGATTATGGATTATGGGAGTAGGAGATTAAGACCTCACTAAAAATGAGGTCAACAATATTGTCGCTTAAAAAATAAACAACAAATCTCAAACTCAGACCTTAGTTTGCTTTGAGGGAAAGTTTTATTGCACCTGTAACACTTAAAAATTCTTGAGAAGAGTAACAAACATGCTCCATTGTAACACCATTCTAAGGTTCCTAGAAGGTGATTGAGGATCGGATCTAGCAAGAAGAAGCAAAGGAATGGCGAGAATATGTGAACTTGACAAAAAAAATTGGAAGGTAAAAAAGTGGTTCCAGCTTCTGTCCTGTAGGAAGACAGCAGGAATATCAACGAGCACGCATTCCAACAAAGATCCACCACATAGTCCCCAACAAGCTACAAGCACAACACTAGCACAGAAGAATTACTGAAGCACTTTTTAGTGTAGAATATCATAAAAAACAATCTCCAAAAATGGATAAACAAAAAAAATGCTCCAAAACCAGAAGCCAACAATATATTTATATGTTCCAAAGCTAAAGCAACCCCGATAATAGTCTATACAAAGGAAATAGAAATCCCTAGGAAGGTGGCCAACCCTTGAGAGCTGGAATTGTTTTAATCAGCCATCTTAGACCGGTTTGCTCCTCCCTAAGTAAGAGAGGGCCCGCCTTCTTAACTGGAAACTTCTAAATCCTCGTAGTATGGCAACAGATCAATGCATTGTAAGTAGCAGATATACTATAATCTTCGGGCAGATCAATCTTTTATGCATTGCCATTAATTTCCTCGGAAATCATGAATGGGTCACTAGCTCTTAGCTTGAGCTTCCCAAAAGAACCTGTGAGGAATCTTTACTTCCTCAATATGATGGGATCTTTTAAATTTATTAGCTTGTTTCTAGTACATCGTATTTTTCTTGGCAATCTTTTCCTCACCACTTCATGGAGGGGCCAAATCCCTCTAACACTAGCTTTTGCATCAATACTATTCTCAGTAGCCGGAAGTTTCTAATGGTGTGAGGCGTTCATATAGAATCTCAAAGGAGTTATGACATGTTGATTGACTGGTGAAACTATTGTAAGAAAATTCAATCAACAACAAATTAAGTCTCACTGCTTAATGTTCTTACCCATAAAACATCTGAAAGGATTTCTCAAACTGCAATTCACCACCTCCATCTACGCATCTGTCTGTAGATGCGCTCTTGAACTGAACTGGAGCTTTTTACCCAGTTTATCCAATAAAATCCTCCAAAAATGACTCAAAAAACTTCACATCCTGACCTCGAGAGAAATTCATGTGCATACCATGAAGATGGAATCTCTCTTTAAATTACAAGTCTGCGAAGCTTTCATCTTTTTATGGCAAGATAAAAAATGTGTCATCTTATGGAAGCAGTCTACCATCACCACAAAAGAATCATTACTTCGCCATGTCCAAGGTAAACCCACAACTACATCCATGCTCGAGTCCATCCAAGGTAGCTATGAAATAGATAGAGTAATCATCCTTAGCTAAATGGCATACTTTGCATTGCCTGAAATGGCTCTCCATATCTTGTACTAATCAAAGTCGATAAAAATTTTCTTCCACTAAGGAAAATCTTTCTCTACCAAAATATCCACCATAACACTATTGTGGCACTCCTGCAAAATACTTTCCCAAAGCAAACTCATGTGAATGCACAATCATTTTTGATAGAACAGGTAGTCATCTGATCAGTAGAACTACTCATACTGTCTGTCCTGGCAATGATTCCAAATCTCTTAAAAATTCTAATCATTGGCATAAGCACCATTCAATACTTCAAACCCCACTACCTTTGACTGCATAGTAGTGATCAATAAGTGGCGACGGCTTAACATATTAGCTATATATTTCTGACTTCCAACTTTGTGCTTGGGTGAATGACAATATTCTAGGATTCCTAGAGGTGTTTTGAATATACAAATCTAGTGGTCAGATGGTGTAAATGGTAGGGAGAAGAGAATATATGAAGTTGACGAAGATTGGATTATGAGAACGTAGTTCCTGCTGCTATCCAAAAAAAAAGACAACAGGAAATAAAGCAAAAATGCCAGGCACAAAAGCCGTAGGAGATCCACAATCTAGTCTGAAATAAGCTACAAGTGCACCACTTATAGAAGGAAAAGAATACAGTTGTCCTTAGAGTAGAAACTCAGAGAAAACAATCTTCAAAAATGCATAAACCAAAAAAAATAGTTCCAAAATCACAGGTTAAGAGCTCATGTATATGTTCCGATAGACTAAATAAATGGGACCCCTACGAGGGTTAGAATTGCTTGAACCGGTCTCTCGTGGACCGCTTGGAACTCCCACATCACAAGAAGAAAGTATCAAGTTCAAAAATTCAATTACTTCAAAAAAATTAATAATTTTCAGTTATTCACAGCAAAAGTATCATTCGAGAATCTAATTAGTTGAAAAAATGTAATACTAAAGTAGAACAAATTTTTTTAATGATTAAAGTGTTGACATTTTGAAGCAAACATACTTGTATTACAGAAGAAACAAGATTTGACCTTTGCATTTCGGGAATTCCTTCAGCTGGCATTTCCTTGACAAAATAATCTTCAGTATATAACCTGGCAGAAATATTACCACATTATGTATATTATAGATGGACAAATATCTCACATATCTAACCTCATGCTTAACCATGAATGACAACTACAATTTCTCACGTCACATGGGAAGATAACAGTCTCTTAACAACATCTCAGTTCAAAGAGACCAAGCAAACCCATCAAAATATTTACTATCAAGCATTTTCCAAAATAAAGAAAACACAAAGCATCATTAACAGAACTAGTTCACATATATTGGATTCTGAAAAGGGATAACTTTGTTAGTTTTTCCACGACTCATCCAGTAAAGGTAATATCAGAGCAGCAGGATTTCGTCCCATTACTTTCATCCATGAAATAATTAGTAAAGGGAGAATAATGTAAATAACCAAGTAATCAATGAACAAATGGCAAATATCAGGCATTCATTGTCCAATATTGAAATGCATTATCAAATGTTCCACCTTCAATAATCATGTGTTCATCCCTAGCCCATCCAATCCAAACCTTATCTGTGATTTTGGTAGGCATGATATGGACGAAATAAAGTTCTACTTGCAGAAATGGATGGTTCCTATGCCAAACTTGATACCCATCAAAACCTACCTCAAGATATTTAGAAGAAGTAAAGGGTGGGTCAACAATGCAAAAAGACAAAGTATAAATCCCATTCCCCTTCCGCCCCCTTTAGTCATCCTCCTCCCACTCCACTACCTCACTTGATCACCTCCACCTCCTTTATGAATCGGGTATCGTATAAGATATACCATGAAGAAGGTATGAATAATCAATTTTTGGCACCCATCTATTTCTAGTATGGTTTCAAACAAAAGCAAGACTAAATGCATAGTTCAATTATATGCCTTATTGGTGCTAGTATCCACCCCATTATCATCATTATTCATGCATGTTATTCTGCGAGTCATGTCATTTGTTCAAGCATATGAACATGTATATGTAATGTCCTACACAATAAATATTGACTTCCACTATAAGAAATGTATGGCTAAAGTCCAACTAATTAACCTTGTGATTCATTATTCAATTAGTAAAACTAAAACATTTACAAGAGAAGCAAGTCTTGAAGAAAATCATATTAAAGAGATGGTGGGAGTAGCATTCATAGCAAAAAGAATTTGTGATGATGGCATATCACCATGTATTGTCACAAATTATTTCCTGTTTTTTAAAATTAAATTGTCCAGAAAATGAAGCATGATAATTGTTTGTGGCAAAAATTGCATAGAAAATAAGTTTTAATCAAAATTTATGGTTCCATTGATTATTGCAAAATTTTGATGGTGGCCAATCCCTAAGTACAGTGAAGAAAATACATTCTCATTTTTTAAATTAAATTGTTAAAAAATGTCATGCAATGAACATTCATCCCAAAATGTGTACGGCTATAATTTGTTTTCCCTTTTATTTTACTACTATTAATTTTTTGCAACCAACAACATTTAAAAAGCTGTTGTGCATAATAAGGTCGCTCACAATTCATATATTGTGAGAGCTTTCTTGATGTTATGGAATATTCTAATCATAAATCCGGTGCATTATAAGATTGATATGCTTACATAAAATGCACATATGTAACAAAGCGTATAAAATACTCAAGAAGGGTAGATAATTGCAGTGATAAAGTATATTAAAAAAAGTGATAGAAGAAAGGTAAAAATTATAGAAATTAAAAAAAAATTGCACAAAATATGTTTAAAATGTAGCACTCAACAAAAGATGGATGTAGAATGAGAATTCATGAAATCGACCACATGTAATTGTGATAAGGCTAATGATTATGATGATGATGATGTCATGACAAGCTTCCGAACATACCTAAAGCACTTTCCTGGACGTACTCTTCCAGCTCTTCCAGCTCGCTGCTTTGCAGAAGCTTTTGAAATCGGTGCCACCACCAAGTTTTCAATGTCAGAGATCTAGCCAAAAGAAAATTTTGATAGGATATTGCAAAAGGAAAATAAATGTTGAGAGAAAAAAAAGTTGGAAAAGAGAAAAAAAGGCTTGATTGCAACAAATGACAGCTGACAGAGCAAACAACCTTCTGGAAGGAAAAATAGCAACATGATTGCTCTGATTTTGGATACAAATTTCCTATAGTAACATACATTGCTTGCAAGAATTCAACATAAAGAAACTACTGTAGAAGGAAACAGGAGCTGAAAAATACTTGACTAAACGGCACATACAGGGTTATAAAAGCGCTGCTTTGAGAATCCACTGTCCACCACATAAACAACCCCCTGCATCAAGTTAGAAAAATAGAGAGTGTAAATTACTTTTTATAATGCTAAATGAAATGAATCATGGCATGAAGTTACTTCCACCCAAATTACCTCTAATGTAAGCGATGTCTCGGCAATATTGGTAGATATGACAACTTTCCTCTTCCCCCTTGGAGTCTGAGTAAATATGAGGTCCTTTGTAGAAAAAAAAATATACAAGAAAAGAAACTTGAGTTCTATTATGGCTTTTTGGATTCACTTATGATATCAGAAATAATTAACCTGATCTGACCCTGAAAGGCCAGAGTAAAGTGGCAAAACCAAGAGGCCTGCAAAAGAATTATTCATTAAATCACTGCACAGGAAAAAACTTTGGTGGAAGGTTGAATATCGTTGCCAACTAGCATGGGGATATACAAAGCATCATATTTCCCACAAAAGCATAAAATAAAATGATTAATGCCTTTCTCAAAGCAAAAGCATGTCGAATAAGCTCCGTTAATTATTCTTATTTATTTTCCGAAAATCAACACCATAAGCCAAAAAAAAGGTTTAATCTTCAGGAAAATATTCATTTAGAAGATTGATAATTCAATCAAATTGATTTACATGCAACGGACTCCGTCAAGATAATTAACTTAAAAATAATAAAAATTGTATTCATAATAAATCTTCCATAAGAAAATATATGATTTAATAACAGTAAGCAATTAAATAAATATTTTATACAGAACATTAAGCAAACTTCACAAAACAAAAGGAAAACAAAAAACTGAACAGAACAAAATAGAATCTCGTGTTTTCAGAGAATTTTGATGAGAGAAACTGCAACAGTGAGCAAAAACAGGATTCTCGGGAAAAACAAAAAAGGCCAATAACTTAGGAACTATTATGAGCTTATAAATTAACCTGGGATTTCAGAAAGCAATTATTTTTATATTAAAAGCAAGGCATAGTGGAATATGTAAGCATCCCAAAGAGAATTAAGTTTAAAATGTGCAGCTATCAGCAATTTACAAAGAGCTTCTTTTTAAGGCAAATTAATTCAACGTTCTGGACCTAAATTCCTTTTGACTTTGGAAGAATACTAAAATTAGTAGCCATCATTAAAGAACATATCCTACCAACTGCAAAGTAGCTATTGATTATGAATGGTTCTTTACAGTTATGGTAATCATGTTTATGTCATGTGTATGTAATCTATATTTTCCGATATGTTTTTATAATTGAGGTGATTTAGTAGTGGAGTGAGTAGATATAATAGATTAATCAACTAAATGTGATTTATAAATGTAAAATAAAAAGGAAACTACTGAAACTAGAAGTTTTGCAAAGAACATGGTAAGCAAGAAGCAAAAGACAGTGAAATCATTAAGTTTAATATAGATTGCTCAAAACCCATGAATTTGATTTAGCTTTGAAGGAAAATAATGAAGTTTAATCTATTGGTCTGGATGAGATAGATAATGAGATTTAACGAAAGATGATTGAATACTTTTACTAACAAATCATATAATGAAATCTTAAAAATTGAAATGATGTCAAATGATCGGACAAAAATATTTTGATGTTAGTATTTAAAGCAAAGAGAAGTTCAGGATTATGGAATCATATAGGAATCAAATATCAGTCGTACTTTTTGCTCGCTTTTACTTTTAGCATTATGAACCCCTTTTGCTTTTAACCAATGCAATATGCGCCATTTCAAGGAAATGACTTACTATTTTTTGGTTTTTGTGTCAGATCTATTACTGGAAAAGTGTTGAGAGTAATGACACAATATTTCTATTTTACTTATTGATCAATAAAACATATATTAATCGAGTACTATACAAATCGATTTGGTGGGAAAGCAATCACGGATTTCAGGATGATGTTAAGATTATTATATAGAAGTATTAAAATAATGGCAAAATCTTCATATGAAGTATTGTTCTTAAAAAGGAAAGATCAAATAACATAAAAGATTTGGCTTCATTCTGTAGTGATATAATAAAAAAAGGTACATGCCCATATAAATCTAGATTTTTTTTTTTTAGTTGGCACGTTTATGCTTCCATATTACTAATAAATTTCATCACTTTGCCCCCTTCTCGCAAATCCCTCTCTCTCTCTCTCTCTCTCTCCCCCTTCCTCCCCCCTCCATTAATATATTTTTAATGCCCATTTTAACCATAATTACACAGCCCTCTATTCAATAAACTTGCTAAATTTAATCACATCTTTCCCGTAATCAAATATTGGCTCCCACATCAAACTGTTAGTTCATATTTCAACTCCAATTCTCAACAAAAAAACCTAATTCCACTAATTCCAAGTTCACAGTATTGACATTTAATATGGATTCTTATGCGATTATATGCCAAAATTATGATTTATTTCACTCTTATTTTTAATTGAATGAATATTGTTAGCCCTCTTAATGATTGAACTGAAGTTACAAGGACACTAAATATTGAGTTGTTTACTATTTTTACATCAATATTAAGTTGAGTACTGAGACAATGGAAATTTGCATGATTTCACTGCATAAAATATCATGTTTTCTTTCTTATTTATCAAGATTTGACACTTGCGAAAGATACTTGATGGTATTTTGCAGGTTACAGGTGTCGAGCGCACATAACGAACTCAAAACAACTAAAATAGGGTGACCTGGCAAGGCACGCCAAATTTGAGCATGACTACGCCAGGTCTGGCGTAACCACAGATCTGGTGTAACCACGCCATATCTTGGCATGACTATGCCAGGTCTAGCATCATCACGCTGACCAAGGGCGTGGTCACGCCACCGGACGACCAGAGATTAATTTAGAAAGATTTTTTATGTTGATTTTGGTCAAGGCTATAAGAAGAAAGTTAGGGAATGACCTAAACATCTTTTGGTCACTTTGGAGGCTCTCTTCTGAGCTTTGAGGGTTCTAGTTCAAACCTAGGAGTTTTCTTTTTATTCCTTTGGTGAGAAGACTCATAGGATTGGTTACTTGTGAGTGCTTGAGAGTTTGAGAGATGAGGTGAGTGTCCTTTGTATGAGGGTACTTGTGAGAGCTTGTATTGAACAAAAAGAAGTATGGCGTGTTGCTAAAGATTTATTGGCTTTAGGTGAGTGTTCTGGACCTCTTGCACTACAATCTTTGTTATTATGCCAGCAATAAAATTCTTCGCCTTTTCTTTTCACATGCATGATTGACTTCGTTTCAGGCTCCTGTGATGCAGGTCATGTGATTTTCTCGTTGTTTTCATCTGTGAAGTTTTGTTCCCTACAAGTTTTTAATGTACATGAATTTCATATGTTGATATGTTAACTTTCTAGACGTAATTTACTCTGATTCGGACATCATAGAATGTTAAAATCCATGTGATGTAGGACTTCTACCCGTCGCCTAGAGGAATGAATAAGGTAACCACAAAATCTAGTGAAATAAGCATATTATCATTAGCGTTTTGCAACCTAGATAGGGGATCAAAAGAGTCTTTGGAAACGTTGCATTGTTACATGCTCCTTAACTATATGATGGTTTCCACTCTTTTTATGACTTAAGCGTAGGCTAAGGAGAAATTTTTATCCCTAGTTGTCAGCAACAGCGTAGGTTCCACAGGAAAACTTAAAGAAATCATTTAATCGGTATCATAGAAATATGAACCATTCATATCTGAAAAACTTCACAAAAACTCAATTTGCATGCTTCTTTCTGCATTAGAATTTAGGACTTGTCATATCTGAAATTTGATCTTCAAACAAAGCTTGGCGGTTTAGTAAACTAAAACTTCGCCAGTTAGGAATATTTTGACACTTTCCTCATGGGATCAATATGCGGACTTGTTTCCGAATATTACTTGATCAACACGTATACTTGCGTGCTTGACCGACTTGCCTCACAATAATTTCGGGCATCAATTATTAATCTAACCACCAAAACAACAAAACTTGTCCAAAAATACATTCCCAATGACTCTAGTAGATTATTTAGCTAAGTTGCTATTTGCCAACAATTTTGTAACATTGCCATACTAATTTTGAAGTTAGTCATGGTAATTATTTTCAAGCCTTAATGTATGCTCTAAACCCCATGGTTAAAGCTATCATTTTGAGAATGAACCACAGTTGCTTCTCCACATTTGTCAAAACATACTACAATGTTGCCCTCTAGGCACAATTTCAAGTGTGGAACCTTTATTTTCCACTATTTCCACACCCATCACCTTCGTGCTCTCGGTGGCACTCTAACGCACAAGCTTCCACACATTTTCATTTTGCTTGATATTACAGTGCCTAATGGTTCATATTGCCCATTTTCTCCCTCACAATGATTAATCTCCTCTCCTAGTAACTTTCTTCCCTCGTTCTAGATCATTGCCACTCTCTCACTCACATCAGTGGCAAGTCTTTCACAATCACCTCTCCAATTGAATGTATGCTCCTAGGAGCATAAAGGTTCCTCCATGTCAAACTTTATTTCCTATTTTGATGGTTTGTAATTGTTTGAAAGCTCCTCCTGTCATTATTTCTTCAGATACCACAGCTCCTGTTATTCATAAACATCGTGCTTTCGCAAATGTGATGGGAGCCTTATTCACTTCAAGATGGCACCCCTCTCCTTCTGTTATATTCCTTTATATTTTACTCAAGAGTAAAGTCAATCGCAACATAAGCAACTATCTTTCGTTCAGAGGAAACACATACTTTTCTTCACTAAGGAGGAAATCTTTGAGCTTACTAAGTGTCTCTCTTAATCTATTATAGGCCATTTCTCATTATACCAATTCAATGTGGATGTCATTCACAGATTCTTATCAGATTTAAACTTGGAAGGTAAATAACTTTGTAGGATTAAGTGATTCAGGTCACATCATTATAAGAATAACATCAAATTTAAATTGCACGCAACTCCACTCTAGACATACATACTAATGTCAATGGCTTTCAGATGCTTATGTTTAAATAGTCTCTCAATTTCACCTACAAAAGAAAAAAAAAAGTATCTCAATTTAATGCGTCCATGGAACCACCAATTACCCCTCATTATGGATTGATTTTTCATAGATTCGATGGCATTCTTCAACCAATCCACAATAAAATTTTTAGGTTATATCCTTGGAAAAACTTTGCAAGTGAATGTTTCTCATCTTTCGAGTTCTTTTGTTGCTAGAGTCTTGGTTAAAATAAATATTATATTATCTTTGGGAAAAAGGAGTGGATTGACTCAAAGTCTTCTGGTTATTGACATAAGATAGTTTATTTAAGGCATTCCTCCATAAATTTTTTCATACAATTTCTCAAACTATTTTAAAGAACATCAAAAATTGAGACATTCAAACGTTCAAGCACAAGAGGGTCATTCAAATGGCCTCCAATGGTTGTTGCTTTTACAGCATCACTTCAGGTTTGCTCTCATAATTTAGAGGTAACTGATTTGTTTCAATATCACGAGAGCCTGCCTATATTACCATATATCCATGACTTCTACATCTACAAGCAAGTGTATTAGACTTTTGACACTAGTTGTGGTTATTTCCCCTCTCCGTCCCATTAATGAAGATACAATGCAAATGATAATAAAAATCTGAAGATTTTCATAGTAATAAGAGCCATGACATTATAATGGACAATAGTTCCATATTTTGTTTACCATAAGAGGAACTAATGTTTCATCTGTGTTGCCATTGCCCTTTATATCCTTAACTGGTAACAAAACGATACGTTCCCTATCCTTCTTAAAGGAGTAAGTACTCTTGAAGCCGTCGAGTTAAGTCTTATGGTCAAACTGTCAAGGCATACCCAACAGAATGTGGCAGGCGTCCATAGGAACCACATCGCACCAGATTCACTCCTGTAGTTGATCTCTAATGGAGAAGTCAAGTAGGCACTGCTGATCTGCACGTATCTCATTTCCTTTCTTTGGTCAAGTAAGAGAATATGATTGGGGATGCTTTTGTGTGTCCAATCCTGATTTCTTTATCATCAGCATTGACACGCGTTCACACAAGTCCCACTGTCAATGATTAAGCTCCAAACCTTGCCCTTGAAGGTGCACTTGGTGAGAAAAATACTATGCATCGATGAGGATTGATCCCGCTCTAGCTCGAATTGCAAAACTCGTCGAATAACCAACACTTCGACCTCATCTCCATGGAGCTGAAGCTCCTCCTCTGGGCTATCCTCTGACTCCTCGTTGACCTCCTCAACGGCATCCTAATCTGTAAAGGAGACAACTCGACTCGTAGGGCTATTTGGTCGCAGTTGTGGCACCTGAAACACTTCCTGGCCGATATTGTAATGGAGGAGCTACCCCTCTCCTGCTTCTTCTCACTCTGGTTTGTCCTATCATTTCCCTGTACAACTTGGTTCGTTCCTTTCGAGGTACCCTTGTCGATTGTGGTAGATGCGGGCGACTGCTTGGCTGAAGGTGGTGGCCTGAAGGATGGTCATTGCCTATTGTGTTTCTGCCATCTCTCCACCTTCAAGGCTAAAGTTTGGACATCCCCCAGCATCCAGTACAGTTGTAGCTGCACCAGATTGCTAATGTCAAGTTTCAAACCCCCAAGATATCTTGTTACCATGTGCTCCTCTGGCTATGTTAGTTCGCACTTCAGTTGCAAGTGGTCAAGCTGGAATGTGAACTCCACTGAAAGATCTCGTTGTTGCAAATTGTAAAGTTTCAGAAACATGTCTTGGCGATAGTGAGATTGGAGGTACTTCTGCATTACCTTCTTCATCTTTTCCTACTTAGTTATCTTCTCATCGCCTTCTCTTTTACTCTGCCTCTGCAAATTCTCTCACCATAAAGAGTCATTCTTCTTGAATTTAATGGCAGCTAACTTGACCTGTTTGTCCTCTGGCACATCCTTGTACTCGAAGATCTATTCAGTCGATTGCAGCAAATCGATAAACTCATCTGAATCCATACCTCTTTCAAATTCTTTAAGATCCATATTTATATCAAAATCCCGTGGGCCTCTGGATACAATCTTTTCTCTCGGCCTCCTCTGAAAATGCATTCCAACGAGACGCATTCGGTGTTCCTAATCGCTAATGCTTCCAAGTGGAATGGGCCCAAATCTCCGTCACTGTCATCCATTCAACTCTCTCGATTGAGGTCGAGGGTAAATTCACCTTGGGTTCCATTATCCATCTTTGTTAATCTCTGTTGCAGAAAACGAATTTCCTATTATATTTCATCCCGGGTAAGATCTGGTAATTATCTCCTTTGGGGCATTGTTAAAGGTTTGTGACCTGCAGAAGAAGAGGTAAAAGACAAAAAGAAAAATAAAAAGATAGAAAGGAAAGGAAAAAAAAGAGGGAAGGAATAGAATGAAAGGGGATAGAGAAAAAAATTTTAAAAATCCAAACAACCCGAGGATTGAACTAGGGTTAGGCTAGATCTGATACCAAATAATATCGAAAATTACTCAAAGACGACAGAAAAAATTTTATTACGCAAAAGATAACTCAGATACATTCAAGACTCCCACAATAATAAAAACAAGACTAGCAATAACAAAGGAAGGTCCGGGATGTTGACAATGAGGCAGGTGTTGTCGGCGACTGAAAGCAGGAACATCAGGCAGCGGCGAATAGAGCAGCAGGTGCGGGTGGCTGTTGGAGGGTGTTGTAGGCGACCAGTGAACTACTGAGAAGGGCTGGACGGGCAGTTGGAAGATGGACAGCAAGACAAGTGGCTGCTTGGAGGAGCCGGGCGAGTTGCTTGAAGGTGGACAGCAAGACAAGTGGCTGCACGGAGGAGTCGGGCGAGCTGCTAGAAGGTGGCCAGTGCTGGGAGGAGTCACACCATCCGTCAAAACGTGTTGGAGAGAGCAGACGGTGGATCGAAGGGAGTATTCGGCTTTAGGAATCGAAGGCAAAGAGCTATGGCAACCTGGAGTCATGGGAATGAAGGCTGTAGTCTTCTAGAGTAGCAAACAGAGCGTTTTGGTCACCTAGAGTCGCAGTAAGGGCGGTTTTGATCTTCTGGACTCGCAGGTGGGCACAGGACAGCGGATAAACGGCGGAGATAATCATTACCTCAATAAATTACAGCCAAAGCAACTTCTCGTCGTCATGGGTGTGATCCACTCATCTATTTATGGGTGCGACTGGGAATGGAAGGGGAGTGTTGGTCGGCTGCAAGGAGAAAGTTGAGTTATTATGAACTGTGATGTGGGGGGTTGTATGGGCTGGGACAGTGATTAGGTAGCAGGAACCTAGTTCGACAAGCCTGGAATAGCAGCTAATTTTGTGAGGCTGGGAAAGCAGAGAGGTGGTGGGAAATAGGTTGGTTGGGTGCTATAATGCGACAGCGAGGGATGGCAGCAACGTGGAATGGAGCTAGGTGGTAGGCGGTTGTAGGAAAATAGCGAGGAGGGTGTTTATTGGGTGGCTGCAGTGAATATGATGATGGCAGCAGCGAAGGGAAGGGTAGTGGGTTGGGGGACAACAGAGGGAGGGTTGTCCGGGGGCTGCAGCAATGAGGGGGATGGCTAAAGAGGGGTTTCAGAGGAGTTGAATAGGATAAATATCCCCGCGAGATCGATCTACAGACGGAGCACCACTCGAACCCTTGGAGAAGGTCATCACCTCGGACGAGATACAGTTGAAGCACCACTTTTCGTCGGAAACAACCCTACAAGAGAGAACAGCTGCCAATGGCAAGCTAGACAGAAAGCTGAAATTAGGAAAACCAAAAACTGAACCCTAAAACAACAAACAACATATTTGAAATAAATACTAGCAATTAGAATAAGAAGGAATTAGAATAGGAAGGAAATAGAAACACGAAGGGAATAGAAAAAGACAAGGGATCGAATAGGAAAAATGTAGCAGCTACAGTATCACGACCCTAGCTCCAGCATCATTCTCCTAGAGTAGGGAAGCTTCCACCTCATTCGACGAAGCTCTTGTTTCTTGTAAAACACAGTCAAGTCTGCCACATTGATGGTAGCAGAAGTATTGCAATCTCCTAAGAGGTGGATCATGTAGGTGTTGTCATTCCAAAGCACATCTTGATAGAATATATATGTATCATTTCTTAGCACATCATAAGCTAGAGTTGCATATGTAGATTCCTGTAATGTAACTCTTGATTCCTTAAACATTAAATCTCTCCTTCCACATCAAGTACTCGGTGGAATGTAGCTGATAAACCAATGTATGAGAAGTCAACTCTAGAGTGAAATTTGTGGCAAACTATATCACTCTCACTATTAAATACTCAGAAGAGACATCTTCTTCCCCACTAACCCGGATCTCGTTAAAGAATTTTCTTCCCCATCGAACTCATAAGATTCCAGGAAGGGATTACTCATGTCTGGACATCTGATGAGGGTAACCATGTTGAACTGAATCTAACATCTGAATAACTACATGTAATCTTCCCCCTTTCTAACATGTTGAACCTCCCTTAGTAGGGGCAACTCAGGAATGAGTTTATAGATCTGAATGGTCTGGATTTCTCTTATATGGGATTGTCATAGCCTCTGATGTCAGTTCTTCGAACTCAAGAATGCCTTGGACACTCACCGAATGTCGGAGTCTCTCCCACGAGCTCAGCTAGAACTTGGTGCATCTTTTCCTCCTCAACTGGAAGTTGGTTCTCCTCCTTTATGTCCTCATAGTCTTCAGTGTTTGTTATGTCATTATCTAATTTTTCAAGAACATCTTGCTCAGTGAAACAGATCACCCCCCTGGTTGTACAATCTGGTTCAACATGTCCAAATCTGTGACACTTGCAACACTTCCTGACTGTAACAAATTTAGGGATGTGGGATTGTTTCAAGAATTTTCCATTTTGAATCAGTTTTTCCTCTGATGGGGATGGTCATGGGCGCTCTCCTAGTATACTTTATCTGTAAGATCCTGAGGTTGAACTCTGCTTGTAAGATGGAACGGTCGCTAGAAGAAGTGACCTGAAATTTCTATCTATAGTAAGTTGGTGGAAACTGACGTTGTATCTCCCGCTTCATTATCAGATTATCATGTTCTCAATATGTGGGCTCCACTCTCAGTCTCTTCTAATACTTCGATTCTCAAGTGTCATGGTCTTTCTTCTTCTTCACTAAAATCCTCCCTATAGAAGAGGTTGAAATTTTTATCATTTTTTCCTCTTCGGCTTTCTCTGTCACCATCTAGGGTAAGTCCCTTCTGCGTGTCATCCTCAAAATCCTCCAATCTCCGCTGAAGTCGGTGGATCTCTCGCTATATCTCTTCCCAGATAAGCCAGGCATGTATCTCCTAGGTGGCATGGCTAGGGTTTAAGATTGAAAGATGAAAAAGAGAGTATGAGACTAATTGATGGTGTAGAAAATATAATTTGGGGTTGCTGATTTTGAAAACCTGCAAAGGGAGATTAAGGTTATGTAAAAATTTGGCTATGGTCTGGTGGTTGATAGGAAAGAAAAAAAAAATTTTGTTTATAGTTGATGCTAGGTAACCCTAGGATAGAACTAGCGTTATGTTAGCTCTGATACCAAATGATGCGGTGTTAACCCAAACGATACGAGAAAAACAAATATTATTATTCAAAGCAAATAAGTGGTTACAAGATCACAACAAAAGGGAAATAAAACAACAAACACACAACACTAACAAACTCGCGGATCCCAAGAGTGTTGGCCGGTGAAAAAGGAGAGTTGGTCATGGCTGCGATCGTGAAGGGAAGAGGAGTCTTGGTCGGTGCAAAAAGAAAGTGAGAGGGGTTGTGAACTGGGGTTTGAGGTTGGATGGGCTAAAGCGGCGATTAGGTGGTAGAGAGCTGGTTCAGCAAGGCTGGAACAGTAGCTAGGATACAGGGGAAGGGATTTCGTGATGTTGGGACAGAGAGATGGCAGAAAATGGGTTGTTTGGGTGTTGGAAGGCGATGGCGAGGGATGGTAGTAAGGTGGGTGGTAGGCGGTGCACAAAAACAGCGAGAAGGGTGTTTGTCGAGGTGAAGGGAAGCGTGGTGGGCTATGACACAGCTAAGGGAGGGTTGTTTGGGGGTGCAGCAGTGAAGGGCATGGTTGGTTCGGAGGAGTTGAATGGGTTAAATATCCTCGCGGGATCGAGCTATAGTCGGACACCACTCGAACCCTTGAAAATCACCACCTCGAACGAGATACACCAGTAAGGGCGGGATGGAGTCTCTGGTCGTGGTGAATTGTCTAGGGCTCAATTTCTAAGCTCGATTTCGGGTGTTGGTCAAAGTCAGGGGTAGAGGCTCTCTGTGAGGGGATTTTGATGGGGCTTCTTCTTCTCTCACTGTGGTGAAGGTTTGGGCAAGTTTAATTTGATTTTGGTGCACTGTGGAGATGTAGTGGAGTTTGTTCTGTTTCCAACCGAAATCGAGCTCAGAAATTGAGCTCCGGCGATGGGAATTAGGGCAGGGAGGTGGTTGGGTTGCACTGAGCAGGTCTCAAGGATGTTGTGGGGGCAAGTTAGCAGGGTTTCCTTAAGAAATTTTCAGCACTAAGATTTGGCCATGGAGGGGAGCTTTTATAGCCATGGTCGGAGTGCGGAGCGCAGGGGGTGGCCAGGGGTGCAAAAGCTTGTTGAGGTGGTGAGCTCTTGTTGAGGTGGTGGTTGAGGTGGTGAGCTAAGCGGCGCAATTGACCAAAGGGAATGGGACAGCTCATATGGGTTAATTGAGTGAGGATTTAAGTATGGTGGCTCTCGATTTTGAGGTGCTCCGGCAACTAGGCCGGCCGGCAATGGCAAAGGAGGTGCTTAGGTGGCTCAGGAGCCTCAGAGGAATATGTCACAACAATTAATTTGGGTTGGTGATGGGTTTTGGCAAAGATATCTTTAGCTTAAGCAATTTAGGAAACAAATCCCTTGATTTAGGGGACCTTTGGTCCATGGCTCATTTAGGGTGGGTTAAGTGGGTCTAGCTTGGTTATTAGGACCCAAAAGTTGGTTGTAGAAGTCATGCCTTGATCAATTTGACATGGCTAGGTTAATTTTGGTGCATGGGTCTAATGTGGGTCCAAATGGCCAAACTTTGGGCTTGAGTTAGGCTAGTCATGACTTTGAGCCCAATTAATTGATAAACATTATGTAGATGATTGTAATGAAGATTCTTGGTGAAGGGTGGAAATGACTTTGAGTTCAATTGGGGGTTCAATTTGAAGGATTTTGGGATTTTAGTCAATTTGGGCATGTTGGGCTAGACTTGGGTCTAGGTTGGGCTAAGTCCACATTGATTGTCATTGATTGTTGAAA